>NW_026934638.1:0-6071 GCF_032062105.1 Saccostrea cuccullata | reverse complement strand
CTTCAATTTTAATTTATTTTGCTATGTCCATACCCTTTTTGCAAAGCATTATGTGTTTTCATTTACAACAGAATTTACAACAGAATGGAAGGAAAAGGAAATTATTTTTTTTTTTTTGCTTTTGTTCCATTTTTTTTTCAGTATTTCCCAAACAGCATTGGCTAGCTCCCAGCACTTTTTTGGAAAAAGAAAAAAAAGAATCTGAATTTTTTTCTCCTTTTTTTCAATAAACAAGTGCCCTTACACTATTCTCATTTCCGACATTCAGCCTAATAGTTTTACTTTGATGCTAGTCATGTAAAAAATAGCTGATACATGCAATATAACAGGTTGAGTGTAAGGCTCAGCCCTTTCTATTGTGGACAGGTATATTTCTTTTTTTATATTAAGATCTTACTTTGTTACATTTTTTTTAAAAGGAAAATATATTAAAGCCATGCTAAAGTGATACTTTTAGTTTCAGTTCTTTTTGTCGATGTCGCTCTCGCAGAAAAGACGCAAAATGTCGTCTTGATACTGCCTACACATTTTAGCAAAATAGAAATTATTTGGTTAAAAAAATATCAAACGAAAGAAATATTTTCAAAGAGAATACATATAAACATCAGGAAGGTAAGTGCTTAAAAAAAGGATTGGGTCAGCTATTGAAAATATCAAAAAATTTAAACTGAAAATAATAAGTAAAAAAGGGGAACAGTCTCGAAACTTTAAGATTCAATTCAATGATGGAAGGAAGAGTGTTCGAAATTCGTTCAGTACTATTTTATTCATGCACACATGTACAATGCTACTCAAATTAATGAACATTTGGGAGGAGAGTCTTTCAATGAACATTTTCAATTATAGTGATTATAAAAAAAATTAGAAAGCAATTTCCATGATTGTCACAGGACAAATATCCATCTGGTGGTTTGAAATATCCAGGTTATTGTTGTTCTGTTGCATTATTTTTGTCACAAATGAGGAATGACCGGGATACGTATACAGCTGACTGTCTTCGAAAAAGAATATAATCGATATGAATTCATTTAAATACCTTTTCAATTTACTGAACTCCATGTGAATTAAAAATAATATACACGAAATTTCTTTTAAATTTCCCTTTTACGCATCTTTGTACACGGCATTTAGATAAATTTTCTCTACAAATGATAGAGAGGTTTAGAAACCTACGTGTACGCGTACGTGTACGTGTAGCACCAGAAATCTGTGCATTACGTCATCACTTTTGCTAATGACGAATTTCAACACGTATCTTCTTATGCAAAATACGTGTACATAGCCAAATACACGTAAGTTAAAACTTGTAGCGTATAATTCTTTAACTGCTGTTTATTTTTCAAAAAGTGTGCGTTTTTCTGAAACCTGAATGTATAATGCAAATACTGATATAAGACCTGAATGTCAGTAATTGAAAAAATATTAATTTATAGGGAGTTAAAATTACAGCATCTTGATTTTCAAAAAAACTTCGACCATCTAAAAATATAAGAACTCTGTACAATCTTTATCTCATAATTACAGGCATATATTTATGTAGAATGGTGTTATTCGTATTAAAATTATTGCTTTTGAGGATGATTTTTACATGTAAACCACTTTGACATTTAAAAACTTACAAGTACAAGTACAGGTTATACTTTGCTAATCAGGAAAAAATTGTTAACGTGTACGTGTAATTCTAACTTGTAGTTTACACCGTACATGTACACGTACACGTACATAAAAATTTAATTATTAGTCTCTGAAACCAGTTATTTTCTGAAACCTAATACTTTAAGGAATTCAACAAAATTTATAGAGGTCATGCGAAAATTCTACATTTGTCAATTTTCCCCTTTGTGCGTCACTGTGCCACTTTAAAAATCATCTGCAAAAGCAATAATTTTAATACGTATATCACCGTTCTATATAAATATAAGCATGTATTTTATAAGAAAAAAAAATTGTACAGAGTTCTTCTATTTTGAATCGGCCAAAGTCTTTTTTAAAAATCAAGATGTTGTAATTTTACTCCCAATAAATTAATATTTTTTTCAATTACTGACGTACAGTTCATTTATTAGTATTTGCATTAAATATTTAGGTTTTAGAAAAACGCACACTTTTTGAAAAATAAACAGCAATTAAAGAATTATAACTTCAAGTTTTAACTTACGTGTACTTGGCAAAGTACACGTAATTTGCATAAGAGATACATGTAGGGAATCTCATAGCAAAAGTGATGACGTAATCACAATTTCTGGTGCTACACGTACACGAACGCGTACACGTAGGTTTGCTAAACCTCTCTAATATCTCAAATACCAATATTACAAGAACTTGTGCTATGAAATTGACGTCATCTCGTCTACTATGATGTCATAGCATAGCACTGATTTAGTCAAAGTAGAATATTTTTATGCTTCCTTATTATCTCTGCGTGATCTTTTAAACTGAAGCTGTAACATCTTATGTTTTCAGCTGTGGGAGAGAAGAAAAAAAAAGAACAACTGGAATTTAGCGGTAACTGATTAATCTTTATAGCTTGATATCTTTCTTCCTTGGTGACTGCTTTTTCTAATCAATATTTGCCCGTATGTCTTTTTAAATGAAAATTTTCCCTTTTCCTCATTTTAATTGAACATTCAAGATGGTTTCATTAAATTAAAAATATGGTCAAATACATGTTTCTACCTAAAACAGTTTTTTGTTACCACCAAATTTTAAAGCTCGTATATACGAGGGGCATTTAATAAATAAGTCATTGGGGCTCAGAAATGAGCAAACGACGCTTTTCAATGATTTAGTCTTTTTGATTTTAATTATTAATCTATTTCAATTCAAACACATATCCGTAACATTTTTTTATCCAATTTCTTATTGTTTTTGGAACTCAATTTCGGGTATGACCCTTAGTATACTGGAAAATGACAGATCCAATGATATCCTGGACATGTTTTTTCCTACTGAAAGGTGTTTTATTCAAGTTTAGAAATAGAAACAAGTCAAAAGGTCAAAGATCTGGCAAATATTGTTAATGTGAAAAAACATTAACTTTCTGTTTATCTCGTAAACCCTTTTACTCTTTAGGGCATGCGGGTTTAAACGCAGTTATGAAGAAATTCAATGCAGTGGATTCCTGATTCTGGGTCCTTTTTCTGATGAACTTTTTGATTTCTTTGCAAAAAACTGCTTTCTAGACACCTCTAGATATTAAACTGTCTCCCCGAATACGAATTTGAACAATAATACCACCAATATTTAAGAAAATTGCATATAAATCTGTTTTTGTGCTCTTGCATACCTTTGCTCTTGACGACCTTTTTTTCGCCGTTTTTATCAAGTACATCTTGTGGTAAATTTTGTTATAATGGTTTTAAGCAATAGATTCATGTTCCAATATCGGTTTGAATATAAAACAAACGTGGATTACTACAATTACTGGTATTTAAAAAATGTTAAGACTTTTGTACACGCTGTCGTTTTCACTCATTTTTCAAAATACAGGGTGACCTTAGAGTACCAAGCTTAATTACTGTCAATCGTGTCTTAAAAACAGTGTAAACGATTCCCGATATGATGTTATCAAATTTGCTATGTGTCTTAAAGTCAATCATACAACATCAAATATTATTTGTTGAAATTCGGCAAACAGTACATCAGTTGTTATAATTTTTGTTGGCAAGGGGAGTACCCATTTTTGATGCCCATTATATAATTTTTGATCTTTGAACTCCATCTGCTAATTTGTCTATAAAACAGGCATCGGTTGCTGTAAATGTCACATATTTCAGTGAATATTTCTTTGGGATTTTTAACAAGTTTTACAGCAGCTTTAATGTAAGTTTTAATTTCACTCTGGTTTACTGATTCTTAACCATTCATTCATAATGCAGTGTCTCGAATAGCCCTGTTTCCCAGCTTCTAACGATAAAACTATGTGATGAAAAGTGGTCAAATAAACTGTTATAAATTCATTAAAGATTCAATAATGAGAGAAAATCAAGCTTTATGCCATATGATTGCTAAGTTGTATGTCATCGAGCTAATGACATTATTTATTGAACGCCCCTCGTATCATGCGTTGTTTTTTTTAATTTGTAGAGTGTAAGTGATTCTTAATCACTGAAACTTGCTTAAAAATCTGCTTTTGGTTTGTTTCTTCAGATACACGGTTGGTTTCAGCCGTTGTTAAAATTGCCTACCACAAAATATAAAGTTTGAGACAATTATTTTAATTAAAAGAAATATAAATAAGATTATTATAATGTGCTCATGATAGGGTTTATTATTTATTTTGATAACAGCAGATATTTAAAAAAAAAATTTAAATAAAATATTTAAAAAAGTATGGTGATTCAGGAAATACTATAGTAGTAAGAGTCTTAAAAATGAGAAAAATGAAAGGAGAATCATTAAGCAATCATTAAAAAATATGTACAGATAATATTAATGCTAGAAACTAATGCTATAGTTAATCTTTGTTACTGTACTTTACGGATTTATAAATACTTCAATTCATTACAATACCACCTAGCAGAAACTAAACTGTAAAACTTAGCTTAAATGGAACGAAAAAGGTATAATGATGACTATATATAATCCCCGGATGTGTTTCCATTCCATGAACCTATCAGTGTAACAACTTGCAGTACAAACAATTAAGAAATATGGTAGCATTTTCAAACATCTATCGGGATATAAATACGTGTTGATCACAAATTAAATTCCATAAAACCCGAAGGGCTTTATTATGAATTCAATTTCGTATCAACCAGTACTTAAAGCCCGATAGATGTTTTGAAATGACACCCTATTACTTATATTTAGGGTCTTCCGTCTTCAGCGGAAGACCCTTCTATTATTGTAAAGTTTCTTTTTCTTCTTTTATTTTTTTTTTCCTAAAGCGATATCTCAGTAACGGTTCGATGAATCTTTATGAAACTTTCGGAGATGAAAGGGAACAATTATGGCTCAATCCTTTTTTTCATTTTTTCTAATTTTACTTCCGGTCGTGAAATATGACGTTATTTCTACAATTTTTGTCTGAAGTTCATTGAGAAAACTCGTAAAATAGAGATTTGAATTTCATAATGATAAATGTGGCTCTACCTTTGCAACGGGCTTTTAAATTTTAAGAAGATGTTAAATTTTTTCAAATTTTTAATTTAAATTTTTCAAAAAAATTTTTTTAATCCAATTTTTATTTTTATTATCTCATTAAATAGATCTTGGCGAGCACTTTCCAAAAATGTATTTGTTTTGTATGTGAGTACAATAATGAACATTTTATAAGCTCAGGTGTATTTCGACGAAAAGTGAATGTCTTTTAGAACTTTTCTTATCAAAATTCATATCTTTTTTATTGATGACCATTTCCAATTTTTTTACACCATCAAATAGATCTTTTCAAGACCTTTCCAACGGTATATTTCTTTTTATTGTACGTGTAATAATAATGAAATATAAGCTCAGGTAAGTTAGCCTTTCATTTTGACAGGACATGTCAAATTCATTATCAAGAATCCTTGCGGTTAGTACGGCACTCTTTAGATCTCTTTGATCTTCGGTGGATATCCTTTGATGTATGTAAAACGTCCTATATGGTTCATTTCTTGACCGATTTTTAAACTTTTAAAATTATGAAATAGATCTTTCTGAGATTTCCAAGGTATATTTCTTATGATTTTTAATGCACTAATTCAGAAACTATAAGCTCATATATATCAGCATTCTGTTTTGACAGAACATGTCAAACTCATTGTGAAGGACGTTGCAGTTGGTGAGAATGATGTACTTATGATCTTTGGCGTGTATCCTCTTTTATAGAAAAAGTTATTAAGGTCTTCCGTTTCCAACGGAAGACCTTCTCTGATTCTGAAGATTAAGATTATTCTTATTATTCTTTTTTTATTTTCTTCCTAGACGCCAACTTTGAGGCCTCGTTCTCAAATGTTTCTCAATGGATTTTGCTCAAAAATTTTTAGAATTATGGACGGTAATAAACTCTTTCAGAATACTGTCTAAAATTTCAAAATTTCACTTCCGGTTTTGAGTTATTCCCCTTTAAACGAAAAATTATAGGCTTT
>NW_026934637.1:0-60478 GCF_032062105.1 Saccostrea cuccullata | reverse complement strand
TTTTTTCAAATTTCAAGAACATTTCAATTTCTCAAAGCCTGTTTTCCAATACGTGGATTCTCAAAACGAAATTTTTTTATAGAAAATAAAAGCACCAAATGTCTACTTTATTTTAATATATAAAATGGGAACGAGGGTTAATTAGTTAATGAATTGATATAAGTACAGGACCATTTTATGCATAGATGGCTCTTGCTCTTTATAAAAATTTGATTTTCCTTTTGCAAAAATGAAGTTTTAAAACTTATAATAATGAATTTAAATAATATGCACCTTTAACATAAAATGGGATATGTCTTGTACGGAAGGTCGTTAATTTTAAGTTTTATTGCACGAAAAATGTGACCTTAATTTGTCCAAAAAACCATGTGAGTTTAAAAAATGCGTTGCGCTGCATACTGTAGATTCCTTATTTTTTGCGAGTACTTATTATCGCAAATGGGCTCTTAAACGGAAAGTCGCGAGAATAATAATTCTCAAATTTACAGTAAATCAAGAGATTTTACATAGATTTGAGCATCATAAAAATTATGGCGAAAAATCTTAGCTGCAGAACTGTAGCTCTCCGAAAAAAATATTTAAAAAGTGCGCTGATTTTCGATTTATTTCTCCCTGCTTTAAAAAATTTCATTTTACAATATTACTAACTGTGTGTTCTTAACATATTCTTTCACTGTTTCTACAACAAAACATTCCTTATAAAAAAAAGTAATTGTTTTAATAGCCCTCCTGGCCCTGAAATTGAGATCATCGAAAATTTCATCTATTTTTTCTGCCATTTTGGTTTGCAAGATAATTCGGTTCAACGCGCTTCGTACAGATGTAAACTACAGAAGTAATTGATAGAGGAGTAAGGACTTTATTGACATTTAGCATTTTTGCAATTGAGGTAAGAATTTGGAAGAATTAATCAAGAAACAGTGCACTATTTTGTGCGCAATCATATAAATATACAGATTTTTTTCAATGGGTGCCACTGTTGCTCTGTGGTCTATCAATACATATTTCTTCGGAGAGCTACAATTCTGCAGCTAATTTCGCGTGTGTTGCTTCTTGCAAATTTACGCGATAATTGATTCCACGCGTATATTTAGGAGTTTACAGTATAGGACTCGAGGCGGATGCAACAGGTCAACAGGGGTGCGCTTACGCATGATTTAAACTTGTTTCATTTCATGTGCAATATACAATGGGGTTGGGCACAAGTTCTTAAACCTAAATCACCCTCTCCCTACATGAAATATCACAAAAGCCTGAATTAGACGTGTTAAAAGTTTTTACAAAATAAATTAACTCACAAAATAAAAATATATACTACTACGTTATCGTTTATACAAATTATGAAAATAAAAACAATCAATTTAATCCACCAGAATGCTGAATATAAGAATGTAAAATAGCAAGTGAGTGATGCATCCCCCCAGAGTAAAGTATGAATGTCAACAATGCGAACTTTATTAAATCTCAAGAAGTTATCGAAGAACTCTTTCGTGGCCTCGTTATAGAAAAGACATGAGAAAAAAATATTTGACGTGTATCTTCTACCTTACTACAAGAGCATAGTAGATTATACATGTATATTGTTTCACCTATAAAGATCAACATTTAGCACGCAATTGTGCCCAAGTCTAGTATGCAGTATATTGTTGCGTCTTTTTCCGAAATTGAACTTAGGCGTAGCTATTGTTATTTTTGTTGGCTTTTACTTTTAAAAGCAGACAAAGAGCTGGTGTCTAACAATAAAGAATTTCGCCATTTACTGCAGTTGGTACAAATGATGATTTATAGATTTGCGACCTACATACAGGTAATATACTATAATTTTAAGAGGTTTTGCATGTTGTTAATCGGAAGCGTCTCATCTCATGTCAAGTTTAATCTTAGATAAGTAATCTGTGCATGGACCTGAATTATTGTGAATTTTATACATGATTTTTAATCTTTGGGTCATTCGTCTATCGCTGAGCGGTTCCCAGCCTGTTTCTAAATTCAAAGAATCTCTAGAAGCAATTAAAGTTAAACCAGTAATAATCCGAGCTGAGTGTAGTTGCAATAGCTCTATTTTTTTCAGAAATGCTAAGTCCTCCAGGACACCTGATCCTTACTCTGGTCTTTTCAGGTATCCATGTGTTTGCACTGTTCATAGTTCTTTTATAGAATGAAATTAATTAGTTATCATTATATTTTACAATAGTTATAAAATCTGGTACAGAGGGTAAGAATTTTAATCCATTAAAATGATACATACCTCCATGTTTTGTATAGCTGGTAAGTCGAAGCTATAAGACTTCCACTTTCCATTGGTAGTTATTAATCCACTTTTAGGGATGTGGCCTATAACAAGGTTGAGGCCTCCACTCCCACTTGTAACACAATCAAAGTCAATGCGAAGGGATTTCACCTGAACTTGAAAAAGAGAAAGATGCATGTTTTAGGACATGTCGATCGATGTTACATTTTATTGAAAGTTATATTCTGAAAATATTTCATTTTGGTCGAAAGTACCATTTTTGTAGCTATAGGCGCAGAACAGTGGCGTTATGGTTTTATATATTATTCTTAATTTGAACATTACACTACAGATCAAGTAATGCAAAAAGGTACAATTTAAGGCGCATGATTTTATGAGCACATTTTGGAAAAATTTCTCAATTTTTTCAGCATTCGTCAACATTAAAAATATGAAATTGGTAACAAGAATATCAGGAGTCTCTTTTAAAGTCATCATTTCGTAAGTGCTATGGTCGATAGAATGCCCTTGTCAACAAATACAAGGTATCAATGAGTCAAATGCTGACTGAGGTTTTTCAAACTATTTGTTAGTCCATTATTAATACACCGAATTGTCGACAGATTTTTTCTGTTATTTACCGATCATGACCATGAGCACACGGCGGGTGAGACCGGTCGGCTGGGGATGCTCACTCCTCCATGTCACCTGCTCCCACCTATTTTATATTGTTTTATGGTTTTATGGTCTATTGATCTTGCATGCAATTCGTTATTGCAATATGTTTCATCAATATCTACCCCCATTTCCCAGTGAAAGACCGATAACTCGCTTGTTTTGAATTTTATGCAATCCAACATAAAAATCAAAACAAGCAAGATAATCGGTCTGTAGAGAAGAATATCATTTTTAACGGTTCGAAATTAATCAAAATATACATGTTGGTTTAAGCATGTGTCTGCACTTAAAGAGTGAAAGGTAGACGATTGACCATTGCTTAAAAGTGGAGAAATTCTTCAAAAACAATTCTTTGTACATTCCCATGCGCCGCGTACGCGTTTGACGATGTCAATTATTATGTAGCGAACTCAATTAAAAAAATAAAATAAAAAAAACAAACACCAATCATATGTCCAAAAATAAGGCAACTTTGTGAAGACATTCATGTCTAACTGATTTATTTATGACTTCATAATTTCATAACTATTTTAATTGAGAAACAAATGCAATTAGAAAAATTACATTGAAAGTCAATACGAGTATATGAGGCATTATTAAATTGGTATTCATTTTTTGAAATTATCCATTTAAAGGAACATGGAAGAAATTATTATATGCATAAAACTTGTTTAGTACATGTTGAATGTTTTTCATGTTGTCTACCACTTTTTATCAGACCCACACGTTGCACTTCATCAGAATCACCGTTTTGATGTTTAAACAAATACTCTGGAAAATGTCATTGAATTGGCAAATCAGGAAAGGGCAAAAATCCACACCTAGAGCATCCCAATCTTTATTTTTAATTTACTGTAAGTTTGCTGTAAAAAATTCTGTTCACCATAAATATTTAATGAAAAATGTTCAACTTATACAGTGCTCGGATTCTAGTCAGAAGGTATCATGCACTTACTAGAATGTACCCACACTTCGCGTACTGTAGATCACTAAATTTTCGCAACACCTTATTTTCGCGAGGTAGTCATTAACTCTTGATTAGCGAGACAATATTTTAACGAATTATGGCTATTGCTCTGTATAATCTTTAGGAATACTATTATACGCGAAATTTTCGCGAGCACACTGTCTCGCGTAAATATGCGAAATAAAGTTCTCGCGAATAAAAAGTGATTTACAGTATATAGGTAAGTTTCTATGAAGAAAATAGTTGAATTTTTTTTAAAGATGCATGCATTCAATACAAATGTTTTCCCAAAATAACTTCACTACCCCCAATTTGATAAAAATATGTTGAAGGGAGCCGGTTTGGGTTTTAGTGTGTGAAAACAACAATTATAGAAAAACTAGCAATAGTAATACTATATGTTGCTTTCATTGACTTCAGTGTACATGCCAGGTTAGGGGAAAATCTATCATCCATTCATTATAGGGGGCCGTCTCAAAATACAGGTAAATAACTGTCTTATTATTCGATTTCAAGATGTGATCAATCGATTGGCTTGTGTGATACTTTGCATAAACACAGAAAGCGTTTATGCATAAAATTATCACGCCGAAATCGTTTATGCATAAAATTATCACGCAAGTCAATCGATTGACCATCGTCATGAAATCAAAACATCTGACAGTTATTCCTTATATTTGCATGCTCTTGATTCCGCCAATCCACGTGCTACAAGCCCCGTTTTTTTCTATTTGTCCCACCATACACGTTGTGATTTTTTTTAATCGTGCCTATTGATAAACCAAAACGTGCATGTAGAAATAAATTTCATTTACTATTCGTAATTTTTTCTCGGACAAAGACATTGAAAATGTAAATATTACAGGATAATTTATAAGACAATGTAAATTTTTCGCACTTAAACGCAATTTATACAAATTCTACAATAGAAATTTTGTTCAAATTATGATTTTTGATTGGTTATACTATACTGTGCAACATATGTAGGAAACACAAAATTCTACTGTCTTAGTTCCAGAGGGGCTCCTCAAAATTTCAAAATTAATGAAATTTCCGTTCTTCTAGAGTACTAGTAATGCACTGTATTACATATACAAGAAATATATACAAAATATTTTGATTGAGATATTCCTAAATTTAAATGTTTGAAATTGCAAGAGCTTATATGTAATACTCTTTCTTTTATAATATTATTATGACCCCTTATGTAAGAACTTTAATAAGTAAGTTAGTAAGTCTTTCATAACAAGTTCATATTTTAATTTATTACCTGTTAAATTTGCTGCCATTATTGCTGAGCCAGTGGCCAAGGCGTAGTACTGTCCTTTTGAAGGAGCCGGAATGCCGGAGTAGGACTGTATTTAGCCGCAAGTAATGAGGAAAGTGAAATTAATAACTATATACATTGAATGTATAACTATATAATATCACCATTAATGTAATTAATTGATATCAAAATCACTATTTAATGTCACCATAAATGTCAATAATTAATATCAATATTAATATCATTACTTGACATCACCATCAATGTCATTAAAAATATCAATATTAGTACTTAACATGACTACTTATGTAATTAACAAATATCAATATTAGTACTTACGATAACTACTTATATCATTGACAAATATCAATATTAGTACTTACCATAACTACCTATGTCATTAACAAATATCAGTATTAGTATCACTACTTTATATCACCATTAATGTCAATAATAAATATCAATATAAGTACATAATATTATACAATTATTGCTGTTTTGGAGGTCAATACGATGATTTAGACACGTGAGGAGTACAATATTCGATGAGCCCGAGGGCTTTTATGAAATTATTATGATATTTATTAATTACATCAGTGGTGATATCAAGTAGTGATACTAATATTGATATTCTTTAATGGCATAAATAATTTTATTATATGATGGAATAATTTCCCCATCTCCGATCGGCTGAGATCCAACAGTGTTAGAAAAATACGACGTTATATTGACCTACACGTCACCTTCCAGGTCGATACAAGGAATTATTGCAGGTCAATATTATGAATCATGTGACCTTCCAGGTCAATACAAGGAATTATTGCAGGTCAATGTACGGAATTATTCCTGTTCCATATTTCCTGTAACAATGCTTTTTTTTTTAATTTTCTCGTTAAATCTTTCAATTAATCAAAACAGTCTTGTAGGAGTTTGCTATCATTGAATCATATAATAAAACAGTTATTGCTGTTTTTCTGAGGTCAAAACGAAGATTTAGCCACCCTTGAAGTACAATATTCACTGAGCACAAATTGTACTCCTCATGTGTCTCAATCATCGTATTGACCTCACAAACAGCAATAATTGTAAAATATTATTATCACTACTTAATATCACCATTAATGTCTTTAACTTATATCAATTTTAGTATCACTAAGTAGTATATCCATTTATGTCATTAATTAATAACAATATTAGTATAAAAATAAAATACGCAGTTATATAATCATATACTGTTCGTTATCTCCATATGTTTCATGGAATGAGTAAAAGCTATTGTGTAAATTAGATGTCCACAACTGTGAGTGACACATTTTGCAAAATAAGACCTTCAAAATATTTCTTAATAAACTAAAAATATGGCTTTGTGAATAGATGTATACTTACATTGGTTCTTTTAAAGTTTTCAGCGGATATACACATGTCTTTCTCAAATCCACATCTTGATAGTACAACTAAAATAGAGTTTAAACTATAACTGTTTTTTAAATTACTTTTTAAAGTAAAATTTTTGATAAAGGCTTGTTTAAATATACATGCTAAAATCAATCTTTGCGAAATTCGAAGTGAACTTGAGGGGTGATCAAAAAGTTCGCTAACCATCTCTAGATCTAGATATACAAAGCCAAAATTCAGATTTAAAAAAAATTTGATACACACATAGCCATACACAAGTTCTATAAATAGCATATGCTAAATAAAGTTTTGCTCCTTGTGTGTGACGTCACAATGTAAAAATGACGTAACTATATATGTCACTTGTGCCGAAAATTTTTGTCTTATCCGTACTCATTCAACAAAAGACTGTAAAATCTATGGTATATCTTAGAAATCCATTTGAAGTAGCATATAATAAATTTTACACAGTTTATTAATACAAATGACTGCCTATAAATACATTCAATGATTGGATTTATTGTTTTAATAAAGTGAGGCAAATGGTTAAAAATGATACTTATTAGGTAGTCCAGTGGAAGCAAGTTTGAAAAGAGATGTTCTTTTAATTAAGCAAATTGCTATCAAAAACCTCCAATTTACATTTTGAAAAATAGTTAAAATTTTCAACAATGATATAATTATTAGATACCTAAGATATCGTTTACTTTAGGTTTTAAACATATTAGATATGATAAAAAGGAAGGATATGGAGATCACAAACAGTATTTAATCTAAAAGTCCATAAAACAATACAAAATAAGAGCAGAGCAAACACGGACCTTCGAAGCATCAGAGGTGAGATCTGGTGCCATGGAGGAGTGAGCATCCCCTGCCGACCGGTCACACCCGCCGTGTGCTCCTTGTCATGATCAGGAAATAACGGAAAAATCCGTCGTCGATTCAGTGTATAAATAATGGACAAACAATTAGTATGAAAAACGTTAGTCAGCATTTGACTCAATGATAAATTGTATTTGCTGACAATGTCATTGTATAGATACCAAAAGAACTTAAGGCTGCTGACAAGGTTATTGTATAGATACCAAAAGAACTTAAGAAATGATGACTTTAAATGAAACGGCTGATATTCCAATTTATCAACTTGCTTGTCAATAATTTACCTCGTTTTAGAAATTATTCATACGTAGAGCAAGCTCTTGCGTATCGAATCGATTTATATATATATATATATATATATATATATATATATATATATATATATATATATATATATATATATATATATATATATATATATACTATATATCCCCTACCGGAAAGTGTAATCTAGTTCCCACTCAAAATTGAATTATCACAATTTCATTAAATATCATTAAAGCTATACAAAACTCAAAACTCAAATTTTGATCTGTAACTTATCAATTTCAGATCAAAAACTAAAAATCAGCTCAATGTCTACAAGCGTTTATAAAAATCAGCTCAATGTCTACGAGCGTTTATAAAAATCAGCTCAATGTCTACAAGCGTTTATAAAAATAAATGCTAAAAACTCTTCTAAATTCAAAAGGCCATAATTTTGCAAAAACTGTAATTAGTTTAAATTAATACGTAATAGAACAATATGTTTTGGAAGAATGCTTTCCAATACGTGTAATGATAAATCTAAAAATGCATATTTTCTTTATTTAATCAATTATTCAATCTTTAAAATATGAAGGAAAGGGAAATAACTCCTTCTAATGTCTCTTCATTCAGGCCTTTGCTTTATTGTACTTCTAATGTAAAATAGTTTCCCTAATATTCACAATTCAAAAGTATCTTGTAAGTAGGAAGTATTAAGGAACATTCAGCATCAGAATTATGCATTTTTACCAGTTTTTACATATATTTCATAATACTGTTTACAAAAAATGTGCGATTTTTTTATTGACATACACTTCTGTTTATTTATGTTTCGCATATTAAATAATATTGTGACTTATACATTTTTTGCAATAATTTGAAAATTTAAAGTAAACAGTATTGAATGAAAATAAAATGCAGTTTTTGTACTTTGAAACATTAAAATTGTGTGGGTGGAAACACCTTGAAATCTTTACAAATAAAGACAGCGAGACGGACGGACAGACAAATGAATGGAAAGACTAAGAGTAAATCTATGGTCCCCTCCTGTTTCACTGGTAGCGGACTAATAATTATGTTTTAACAAAATAAAACACATTTTGAGCCAAGCAATCAAAAGCATCTGCTTACAGGGGTGGGATCAGGTACCATTTAGCAGAAGGCATCCCCACTGAAACATGACATATGTTTTTGTCGTGTTCATACTTACGGTCATCACAGAGAGTCCCGGTATACTCCGCTGGACAGATACACGTATCATGTGGCCTACAAAATCCATTGTTTTTACATGGATTCGGAGTACACTTAGGAACACCCTCTACCTCCTATATAAAGAAGAAAAAATATCTTTCAGGAGAAGATAAGATACAATTCTATATCAAGTCGGATATTGATACTCATTATATTATTAGCTATCTCTTCCCCAGGCTATTTTTTCTATAAACTATCGATGACAAGAGTTGCCTACCTTTGGCTTAGATCTGGATCCACTCCTTCTGTGAATGTTTAAAAAGTCAGGACGCACTGCCATCTTATCCTGGTAAGAGTCGGTATCTAGCCCTCCCTGTTTAACAATAAATTGACATTTATTTATAAAAAGCCCACTATTTGAATTTAAATGTACAGAATTAAAATTCTCAGTTTGAGACTGAATGTCGTCAGTAAAAGGGACAACTGTCACAAAATTGTGTGTAAAGAATGAAGATATATCACTGCATTCCCCTTTTTCGATGTTCGGTTGATGAGGGCTCTGCTATAACGACTTCCCTTCCTTACTACTAGCAGTGATCTTCATATTGTTTATTCTACCACTATTATTGCTGAAATAAAGAACTGCCGCGGACTATATTCTAGCATACGTATATAACGAACCTCATCAAAAAATTATCAGATCAGGAACACGTATCAAACCTGTACAGTTGAAATAAATATTTGACTCTAAAATGAAGTACTTATTTAGACTCATCGATGTATCGTCTTTCATAGTCGAAACACAGTGTAAATTGCATAAACTAGATGATGAATGCATGTTATAGCTAAGCGAGGCTGTTCCACGGACCTCCCTACACCATATTTTAACTTTGTGATTTTAGTGATAAAGCAATAAAATAGAAAACGGATTTGTTATTTTACATTCATAAAAATACTTAATTATTGGTACAATTAAATATACTATATAAAAAGCTATTTTAATGCAACAACAGTTTATTCGTCCGCCTTCCGTACCAGGTAAACAAAAAAAAAAAAAATTTTTTGGTTTTAAATGAAACGCCATAATCGAGACATGCTAAGCCAATTCCTTTCTCTATAGAAAAAAATTCAAGAGCTCTAATGGACTAACAATTGGTATGAAAAACGTCAGTCAGCATTTGACTCAATGATAAACTGTATTTGCTGACAAGGCATTGTATCGACCATAGAACTTACGAAATGATGACTTTAAACGAGACTGCTGATATTCTTGTTTCGTCAACTTAGAAATTGTTCATACGTAGAGAATGCTCTTGCGTATTGTATTGTATAAAATAAAATTGCGTAAAATAATTCAATTTTAATTTTGTTCCTTTTAATCTACACTACCAACCAGACCCAACCTGACACAAAGCAGTCCTAGAAAGCAGTCCTGGGACCGCTGTGGGACTACTCGGGTTCCGCTATGGGACTACTCTACCGCTGTGGGACTACTCGGGTTCCGCTATGGGACTGCTCTACCGCTGTGGGACTACTCGGGTTCCGCTATGGGACTGCTCTACCGCTGTGGGACTACTCGGGTTCCGCTATGGGACTGCTCTACCGCTGTGGGACTACTCGGGTTCCGCTATGGGACTGCTCTACCGCTGTGGGACTACTCGGGTTCCGCTATGGGACTGCTCTACCGCTGTGGGACTACTCGGGTTCCGCTATGGGACTGCTCTAGAAAGCAGATCCAGCAGTCCCAGCTACCCCTGTGATTGCTTTTTGGACTGATTTGTTCATTCATGTGTGAAAAAGGTTCTGAGTGACATGACAGTCCCCCTTGCCTATTCTGAATTTGCAGGCTCTCTGTTGTTTCGGTTACTTGCAGCTTACAGGCGTTTGAATTATTTAAAATGCAAGGATTTAAGTCGAGATTGTTACAGTTAAATAATATTTTCAAGGACAGTTGTTATGGGTCAGAATAACCCTAAATGCCAGCAAAGATCAATCACACAGTTTAAACTTAACAATAATTTATTTACAGTAATATACAAATCATTAAGTACAAACTTAGCAAAAATCTAAAGATACATACATCAGAGTGTCCGTTGCTGCACACAATGTCCCAGTGAAATTATATCCCAGTAATACCTCAATGATGCTTATACGACAATAGTATCTATGCATCGAATTGACAGGATATTTATACAGTAATATAAATCTAGAATATTCTAGAAGTTGTAAGTACATGATATTCCTGGAAAGTTCTGGACATGAATAAAGTTCAAGAATGTTCTAGAAAAAATGACTAAACATGTTGACCACTCTGGAATGTTCAAGAAACTTAATGTTACTAATAATATACATGATGAAACAATACAAATACAACACACCTCACAACACCTCCCCCCTTAAAAAGTTTGAATGTCAATGAAAAACTTAAATTGTAAAACATATGTACATGATGAAACAATACAAATACAACACACCTCACAACACCTCCCCCCTTAAAAAGTTTGAATGTCAATGAAAAACTTAAATTGTAAAACATATGTACATTCTGTTATGGGTCAGAATAACCCTAAATGCCAGCAAAGATCAATCACACAGTTTAAACTTAACAATAATTTATTTACAGTAATATACAAATCATTAAGTACAAACTTAGCAAAAATCTAAAAATACATACATCAGAGTGTCCGTTGCTGCACACAATGTCCCAGTGAAATTATATCCCAGTAATACCTCAATGATGCTTATACGACAATAGTATCTATGCATCGAATTGACAGGATATTTATACAGTAATATAAATCTAGAATATTCTAGAAGTTGTAAGTACATGATATTCCTGGAAAGTTCTGGACATAAACAAAGTTCAAGAATGTTCTAGAAAAAATGACTAAACATATTGACCACTCTGGAATGTTCAAGAAACTTAATGTTACTAATAATAATCATGATGAAACAATACACATCTCACAACACCTCCCCCCTTAAAAAGTTTGAATGTCAATGAAAACATATTATTAAAATAAAATTCATGTACATTAATACAAAATCTAATTTGTTCATGATACTCTGGACAAGGCATCTGCAATAACATTGTCTTTGCCTTTGATATGCTTAATTGTTATGTTGTATTCTTGTAACAACAAACTCCATCTAGTCAGTCTTTGATTCTTGTTTGACAATTTATGCAAAAATGTCAGGGGGTTGTGATCCGTATATACAAGAATTGGATGCAAAGTAACATTCAGATAAACATCAAAATGCTGTAAGGCTAACAACAAAGCAAGGCATTCCTTTTCAATGGTGGAATACTTTTGTTGACATTTTGTAAGTTTCTTTGAAAAATAAGAAACAACTCTATCTACATTATCACTATGTTCTTGAAACAAAGCTGCCCCGATTCCAACATCACTAGCATCAACAGTAAGCTTAAATTGCTTAGAAAAATCTGGAGTTGACAGAACTGGGTTGCTCATAAGGATAGATTTGATTTTGTGAAACGATTTTTCACAGTCCTTTGTCCATTCAAAGTTTACCCTCTTTTGTAAAAGATTTGTAAGTGGGCTAACTACTGAGGAAAAATTTGGACAAAATTTTCTGTAAAACCCAGCCATGCCCAAAAACCTCATTAACTCTTTCTTGTTTGTAGGAATCGGGAACTTTGCAATAGCTTCCACTTTAGCCATTATGGGTGTAACATAACCTTGACCTACTTTATGACCTAAATACTCTACATAAGCATGACAAAATTCGCTCTTCTCAAGGTTCACAGTTAAGTTTGCTTTAGCTAAAATGTCAAACAAAGCACGCATGATTCGGAGATGTTCGTCCCATGTGTCGCTGTATATGATAACATCATCAATGTAGGCCTCGCATCCCTCAAGGTCTTGAAGAAGGGAGTGAATCATCCTTTGGAATGTAGCCGGTGCGTTTTTCATGCCAAAAGGCATTACTTTATACTGGTAAAGTCCATCTGGTGTAGCAAAAGCAGATATTTCTTTTGCTCTTTCTGTTAACGACACTTGCCAGTAGCCTTTCAACAGGTCAAATTTACTGACAAATTTCGCGTTTCCAATATTGTCAATACAGTCATCGATTCTGGGTATTGGATAGGAATCAGATTTGGTAACAGAATTCACCTTTCTAAAGTCTGTACATAATCGGTAGGTACCGTCCTGTTTTGGTACAAGAATACACGGTGAGCTCCAATTACTTTTACTAGGTTCAACAATGTCATTGTCCAACATATACTGCACTTCCCTTCTTAGGTACTGCAATTTTATTGGATTGAGACGGTACGGATGTTGTTTGATAGGCAGGGCGTCGCCAACTATAACATCATGACAAGCTGCATTAGTTTTCTTTGGAACATCCGAGAAGATTTGATGATACTCATTCATCAAGTTTTTAACTTGTTCTTTTTGGTGAATGTTCAAATGTCCAAGTTTGGCATCCAAATTAGCCAAAACTTCTGAGTTTTGCAAACGAACACTCTGATTACAATCTTTCTCATTCATTTCTACACTCGTATCACTTTCAATACAATTTTGAACAGTCTTAGCATTGGCTAAAGTGGAAACTGGTTTTACAGAATTTCGGTCACACCTTTCAAAATACTCTTTTAACATGTTAATGTGACAAACCCGTTTCTCTTTACGTCGACCTGGTGTCTTAACTACATAGTTAACATCACTGATCTTGCTTTCAATTTCATAAGGGCCATAAAATCTGGCCTGTAAAGGATGACCAGGAATAGGTAAAAATACAAGAACCTTATCACCTGGCTTAAACACCCTATTTCTGGCATCTTTGTCATACCACATTTTCATTTTCATCTGAGAACTCTTCAAATTTTCTTGTGCTAATTTACAAGCATTGTAAAGTTTTTCTTTGAAATCAGACACATAATCTAAAAGATTAAGATCCCTAGTCTCAGTCAGCCACTTTTCCTTCAACAATTTCAAAGGACCCCTAACCGTATGACCAAACACCAATTCAAAAGGACTAAACCCAAGAGACTCCTGGACTGCCTCTCGTGCAGCAAATAGTACAAGATGAACCCCTTCATCCCAGTCTTTTTCATACTGGTAACAATAGGTCTTTAGCATTGTTTTTAGGGTTTGATGAAAACGTTCTAGCGCTCCCTGGGACTCAGGATGATAAGCAGTTGATCTATACTGCCTTATACCCAACTCATGCATGACTTGCTGGAACAACCCCGACATAAAATTTGAGCCTTGATCCGACTGAATTGCCTTTGGTGCTCCTACAAAACTGAAGAACTTGGT
The DNA here is from genome assembly GCF_032062105.1 of Saccostrea cuccullata. NCBI lineage: Eukaryota > Metazoa > Mollusca > Bivalvia > Ostreida > Ostreidae > Saccostrea > Saccostrea cuccullata. The sequence goes on along the minus strand of NW_026934637.1, from coordinate 46,340 downwards.
TAGGGCCTTGACTATGCTCTTTGCCTTTATATTCCTAAGAGGTATGGCTTCGGGGAATCGAGTGGATGTACACATAATGGTAAGTAAATACTGGTTCCCAGATGTGGTCCTAGGCAAAGGTCCTACACAATCCACCAACACTCGACTAAACGGTTCTTCAAAAGCTGGAATTGGTTGGAGAGGGGCGGATGGTATCTTCTGATTCGGTTTACCTACCATCTGACAGACATGACACGACTTACAAAACTCAGAAACATCCTTCCTTAGTTTAGGCCAATAAAAATGACTCAAAATCCTATTATAAGTCTTATTGATACCTAAATGACCAGCCATAGGTGTATCGTGAGCTAAACTCATGACATCTCGACGATAAGCAGCTGGGACCACTATCTGGTGAACAACACGCAACACTTCATCTGGGGAAGCGTCAGGTGGTCGCCATTTTCGCATAAGGATGCCATCTTTCATATAGAAGCATTCTCCAACTTTAGTAGCCTCTTCTGGTGGAAGTGCCCTCTTACTAAGTTGAATGATATCTGGGTCTTTATATTGTTCAGAGAGTAAACGTTCTCGGCTGAGGATGTCCTTGCCTTGGCTTTCTGGTAGATTTGACTTATCTTCATTACCACTAAATTTTGATAAAGGTTCCTTCGTCACCGACTTCTTGATATTGTGTGGTTCCATGTTTGTTTGAGTGTCATTAAGGTCAGATAAGAGAGTGTCATTCAAATCAATATCAACAGAGGAATTCGTCTCGTCAAAGGCTTGAGTATGGTCTGCCTCCATTTCTCGTCTTCTGGCCATCGCTCTAGTAACAGCACAGGCTGGATAAATGTCATCATTTTCATCATCGCACATGACATCTGGAGTGATTTTCTCACAAACTATAGGATCTGGTACAACTTTTCCACCAGCTAAATCGTTGCCTAGCAACAAAGAAATGCCTGGAACGGGAAGAGTAGGTCGAACACCTACGATAACTGGTCCAGTGACTAAATCTGACTTCAAACTAATTCTATGCAAGGGAACATCAATGACGCCTAGCTCCACACCCTGTAATAAAACTGACCCACCAGTAGAAGTCTGCTCAGACAAAGGAAGCACGCCCTCTAACAATAATGTCTGTGCAGCACCAGTATCTCTCAAAATCTGGACAGGTTTTATTTCGCTAGAGTCACCGAGTGAAACAAATCCCTGAGACATAAAGGGCTTATAATCCTCCATAGAATCAATAGCACTGGACTGTGAACCCTGGACATCAGGAGTGTCAGAACAAATCGAAACTAAGGCTTCTCTATCACCTCTAACTGCCGCACAAGCATGTGGTTGAGTTTTATCAAAATCATTTTTTCTCTTAAGTTTAAAGCATTCACTGATCAGATGACCCTTTTTCTTACAATAACTACAAGTAGGAAGCGACCCTATTCCAGAAGATCCTTCAAAACGTCCTGGACCGGACTTAGAACCACCTTGGGATGGAGACTGGGAACTTGTGAAAGACTGAGACCCTGAACCACTCTTTTTATATGTGTCTGAATTGGTAGAATTACTGCTAGTCTGAGTTCTTGATACAAAATTCTTTTTATGAGACAGAGCATAAGTATCAGATATGACTGCTGCCTCTTCAAGAGTTTTCACATTCTTATCTTCTAAATGTGTTTTCAAATCTTGAGAAACACATTCCTTAAACTCTTCTACCAGGATGACTTGGCGCAAATTAGCAAAAGTTTTATCAAGATTTTTAGATCTAAACCAATGATCGAATAAATCTTCTTTCTCTCGTGAAAATTCAACAAATGTTTGATTATCAAACTTCCTATACTTTCTGAATTTTTGTCTATATGCTTCAGGTACTAATTCATATGCTTTTAATATTGCTGCTTTGACCTTCTCATAGTCTGAACTTTCAGCTACCCCTAGTGCAGAGTATACCTCAGCTGCTTTGCCAACTAGTACACTTTGTAACATTGTTGACCAAACGTGTTGTGGCCATTTAAGATTCTCTGCGACTTTTTCGAATTGGGGAAAATATTTGTCTACAGATTTTTCTTGAAATTTTGGAACTAATCTGATATTTTTTGCTGCGTCAAATTCAGTTTTGACAACTGACGGTTCTGGTTGGTTTTGTAATTTTAATTTCTCTAATTCAAAGTTCATTTCACGCTCTCTTTCTCGCTCTTCTCTTTCTGCTGCTAATTTGTCTAATTCAAATTTTCGTTCACGCTCTCGTTCTTCTCTTTCTAATTTGTCTAATTCAAATTTTCGTTCTCTTTCTCTTTCTCGATCTTCTCTTTCTAATTTTTCTCTTTCTAATCGCATTTTCTCTAACTCTAATTGAAACTGATATTCTGCCATTTTGTAAGAGCCTAACTCTGATTTAACTGTATATTCTGGAAGATCGTATTTTTCAAAGATGTTTTCTTCTACTAATTTGTTTGCAACCTTAATTCTAATGTCTTGCTTTCTCTGAGAGGATTTAACATCTAACCCAAAATGCAAACCTAATGCGATCAAGTTATCCTTTTTTAACGTATCAAAAACCTGAACACTTGGTGAACTAAGAAAGTCTGTGACCGAAAATACCATGTTGATTTTTGCTGGCTTATAGTCAAATTTAACAGTTCAATAAACAAAATTCTTACAATAAACTGCAAAAGTGCAAAAAAAAAAATTCTTTATCCCGGACGAGCCCCCAATTCTGTTATGGGTCAGAATAACCCTAAATGCCAGCAAAGATCAATCACACAGTTTAAACTTAACAATAATTTATTTACAGTAATATACAAATCATTAAGTACAAACTTAGCAAAAATCTAAAAATACATACATCAGAGTGTCCGTTGCTGCACACAATGTCCCAGTGAAATTATATCCCAGTAATACCTCAATGATGCTTATACGACAAATGTATCTATGCATCGAATTGACAGGGTATTTATACAGTAATATAAATCTAGAATATTCTAGAAATTGTAAATACATGATATTCCTGGAAAGTTCTAGACATAAACAAAGTTCAAGAATGTTCTAGAAAAAATGACTAAACATATTGACCACTCTGGAATGTTCAAGAAACTTAATGTTACTAATAATATACATGATGAAACAATACACATCTCACAACACAGTATATACACACAAATTTAGTTTAGAATATTAAAAAAAATGAAGTTCTTACAAAGAAAGCTAGGAGGTTTTTTTCCTAAAAAAAACTACATTGTTTAGGTTTTATGAGAAAAAAAATATCTACAAAAGAATATGACATTGTGTGTCTATTTTATTATTTATTGTGAAATTATGTACTAAAGTTTGCATTGGCACTAATTAAAAATAATTAGACATTCCATTTTTCAAATTTTTTTCGCATTACAAAGATTGAAATTAGGGTCATTGTTGACTAGCATGTTCAATGATGTGTAACACTGATGCGTGTACCAAAATAAAATGCATTGATTTTCTGCCCAAAGGCGCTTGAAACTGCGGGTGTTGAAATCACTTTATACATATTAATCGTCCAGGTGAACTTAAACAAAAAAAATAATAAGAAGAATTCCCGGTTTTTTACTGTTTATTTTTTTAAAATAATGTACTTTTTAAATAACTTTATTATAAATTTAAAAAACTAATTAATTCATAGATCCCCAGATAATTGTTCACATTGTTTATGTTACGGAAGAATGGTAGCATAATTTTTGATGGTCATTGAGTAATTTTGTAAGGTTTTATTTTAGGGTTGCATGAAACACTCCTTACTTCGCATGGTACTTGTAAACGTGTAGAAAATTGACGATAGAAAAGTTGAAGCCATCACGTTAAACATAAAAATAAAATTATTATTGTAATTTTGCAATCATTGTCCTCAATGAGGGGGTTAACATTGAAGCACAATCATACGAATTAAGTTCCAGGGTGTTTTTATCTCAAGCTCAGTGAGATATATCGAAGCAACGTTTAAACAGAACATAATTCTTCATAATTCATAAAAAGTTGTAGATTTATATTAATGTTTACGTAAAACAAAAGTTTGGCAGAAATTTTCATTGGATTGCTCCCAAATTACCATAGAAATAGAATACCATATCAACCACATACTACAGCATCTTCCTAATATCTAGTTCTACACTAAACCCAAACTTGACAAAGAGTCATTTGTTTAAATAAAATTAATTTCAAGAAGACAATTCATGAATTCTATACTCACGAATTGGGATTCTTGACACAACACTGTGACAATACACATCAGGAATACGACTTCTCTCAGCATTGTGTTGAGTTTTAACAATGAGGTACTAAATCAGCTGTCTTTATAACAAAAGACCCAATCTATATACTATTGGTGATGAATGTGATAAACGTTATCAATTTTCTACATCTTTAAAAGAGAGTAAAAATACAACTTTAAGGCCTTCTTCTCTAGCAAGATTTCCTATCAGATAGGGTGCATCAAGTTCTTTTATCAAAGTAAATTGAATCAAACACCTCTAGCAAGGGAGGACCGAGGATAACCAACCAAACCTTTTCATCAAATGCATAATGATTTTTATTCGCCTACGAAATACATGATTTACTATGAACAAATCTGTTTAGATTATTCTTAAATTTGATTTTCCTTAAACTAAAACTGTTAAAGATAGGCTTTTTTTCTGTATTTTCCAATTGCTTGGATTCAAAATAGAAATCAGGTGTTTAAAATCACTTAATAATAGGATTGTCAACAGTCGATGGAGAAAAAAATACACCTCCAAATCACCTAATCTCATGTCAGGCGTTCTGAGTTGGTAAGTCTTAGCCCTCCTCCCACTTTTTAACTTCACTGAGCTCATAGCTCTTGTGATTTTTTATTTATTATATTTTGGCTGAAGTCCATCTCTTTATCTAGCTGAACGTCCGTCCGTTTGTTAAATTTTTACATATTCGACATCTCTGCAACCAATTGACCAATTTTAACCAAACTTTCCAGAAGCATTATTGAGTGTAGCGAATGCAAGCTTGTTCAAATGAATGGGAGACAATTCAGAAAAAGTGAAAAATCGGTTGCATGTTTACAAAAAACTTCTTAAGAACAAAGAAAAAAAATGATGAAATTTATGGGAAAACACATCAGCATAAAATATTAGCTCTGAAAAGAATCCCCTACCGACGAGTAACACCCGCCTTGTAACAAAAAATCCGTCGTCAATTCAATTCGCATTAATTGTTTATATCTCTCATTTAATTTGCTGTGCAAGATCATGCTCTATGTATGCACAATTTCTAAAACGAGGTATATTATTGACAAACAAGTTGATTATACAAGACTATCTGCTGTCTCGTTTAAAGTTATCATTTCATAAGTACTATGGTCGATACAATAACATTGTCACCAAATACAATTTTTCATTGAGTCAAATGTTGACTGATGTTTTTCATACTATTTGTTGGTCCATCATTTACATGTACTAAATTGACGATATATTTTCCGTTATTTCCCAATTATGAAAAAGAGCATACGGCGGGTGTAATCGATCGGCAGGGGATGCTCTTCAGAGCTAATGTTTTTTGTTAATGTGCCTGACTTTGAATAAATATCTTCTCTCATCTTATCTTATGCTCTCTCCTCCATGACGCCCCAACGCAACTCTGATGTTTCGTAATACCGTGTTTGCTATGCACTATTTTTATTGCTTAATGAACTTTCTAGAACTTTCGAGATTGAATTCTGCTCGTTATATCCTTATATCCTTATACATTTTACGAAGAGATATAGAAAGGAGAATTTCTTAGGATCTTCTTAAGAAATACAAAGCCATGATTGATTGATTGATTGATTGATTGTATATTGTTTAACGTTCCTCTCGAGTACAAAGCCATGAAGTAGATACAAGTTTGTTCAAATCATGACTCCTTGGGTAGAGTGGAATTAAAATGGATGAGCAAAGATTTTACATCGGAACATTGGGAACTTTTTAAAAATCTTCTTCATAAACAGAGCAAGGTCATGATTAATCATACTTATATGGAAGCATAATCAGGAAGTGTAGATTCAATTTTCCTTAAATCATGACGCAAGCAGCTAGTGGAATGCAGGGTTGGACCGCAATTGACATAAAAACGTAATGGGTGAAAGGCAGTTATTCAAAGAAATACAAAAACATAGTTAGTGTAGATTCAAATACCCAAGTTTGTTTAAACCATAATCCCCTTCCTTTTAATAAAAATGGAACTCGTAAATTTACTTACCTGGTCATTGGTTGTTTGCAAATTATTATATCCTGGTGAGCTTGAGATAAAAAAAAAATACCACAGACACATCTGTTTCATACTTGGATATTTCACTTGAAAAAGACGTTAATGGTAATCTAACAACCAAGCTATTTGATAAACGTGATGACTTTAACTTTTCTATCGTCAATTTTCCTTACTTATGCAGCAATATACCTTTATCAACTGCATGCGGAGTGTATATCTCTCAGCTGATTGGATACGCAAGAGCATGCTCTACGTATGAACAATTTCTAAAACGAGGTAAATTATTGACAAGCACGTTGATGAAACAAGAATAGCAACAGTCTCGTTTAAAGTGATCGTTTTGTACATTCTATGGTCGATACACTGACCTTGTCAGCAAATACAATTTATCAATGAGTCAAATGCTGACTGACGTTTTTCTATACTAATTGTTAGTCCATTATTTATACACTGAATTGACGACGGATTTTTCCGTTATCTCCCGATTATGACAAGGAGCACACGGCAGGTGTGTCCGATCAACAGGGGATACTCACTACTCAATGGCACCTTATCCCACCTCTGATGTTTCGAAGGTCTGTGTTTTCTCTGCTCCTTCTTTGTATTGTTTTATGGACTTTAATATCAAATACTGTTCGTTATCTCCACATCCTTTTTTAAGGGTAGGTTGGGACCACTAATGAATTTAAACTTCTCAATACCGAGAAATGATTTCTGCTTTTTTTTTCTAGCCACAGTACTCGGGTAAATGATGTTGCCCATGGGCCTCTAATTGTTTTTGTAATTGACCTTTGGGTTAGATTATTTTCGTATTTAATCAAATATTTGTTCAATAATATTTCTGTCCAATTCACCAATAGATGAAATTAATCATTTCATACAAAAAATCGATGCTGAGATGAATTTTGTGTTCTTGTGATCTGAAAAAGAACTTTTTTTGAAATATTGCTAAAAGTCAATAGTTGTATGGTTATAATCATTTATAAATTGTTATCTTTCTTTGGTAATTCTATACATTGTAATCAAACTTTTATTTGCGACGACTTTATTTCGCGATTAACCAGGGAAAAACAAGTTCACGGCGATTTACTTTCGCGATCAAGATATTTTGGATACATATTTAATAGACACATACACTTTAAGGACCGATTTGCGGCGAGAAATATTCGCATTGTACAATTCTGAATAGTTCATAATGCCTTGAAGACAAGGTGCTTTTTCAAGGAAGGTACAAATCTTTTAAAAATCTTTTATTTCAATTACCTGATATACCTCAATATTCTAGATTACCAAATACACATATGCTTTTTCTATAATCATCAAGAAAGCCTATATTTGATAAAGATTTAACATAAAGTTTTTCGGTAACTTTATTTATCTAGTTCCATCGTCCGTATGCTGAAACTCTACAATTATTACAATTTTATCTTAAAGTACGTAAATTAGATAACCAAATGTGTAGATGGTGGATTCGATTGATCAAAAGCTGGTGTCTCATCTTTCACATAAAGATTTGAGGAATAACCTGCTGATCTGCAAGTAGCATTTGTTCTGAGATATCGGTTTGATAGGTAAATATACGCCCACGGATGGTTTACAGGCTGATGATAATCGTTAATTTATCACACTCAAGCTGAGAAGAAGACATATAAATTTATTTATATCTGTCTGCCTTCATATAATAAAAACAACAGAAACACCCTTTAAAGAATAAAAAAGGTCATTTATTACAATAAATAATAAATGACAGTAAAGAAATTACAACCTAAATTCAAATATAATAAAGGGTTATATACATATAAAAAACAAGTAAAGTATTGTTACAAATTGCCAAATCACAAAATTTGCACCTGAGACAATAGGTGTGGCATCTGACATATTATGAACTAGTGAAAGATTATGGCATATTTGGCATATAAAATGTAAACAAAAAACTTTGTACAACTTGAAAAAAATCTGAAAAGGGGGCGTTAAAAGCCCATATTAACAAGCCAGGTAATATTTGTAGAAATGAATACACAAATGTACAAATATTGATTTGCTTGTTAACGCCCCCATCATTACAACCAACGACAAAAAGAAACAGTCCATAACGAAAAAGTTAAGTAGTAATATGTACACTGTTCATTGGTGATTATTTGCTCATATGCACAACATAAGCTTTTAGCCCCTGACTAATAGCAAGTGTCCTTAAACTATGCTTTATAAGCCATCAGTCCCTTACTGATAGCAAGTGTGTTTGAATTAAATTTCAACAGCTATTAGCCCCTGAATAATAGCAAGAGTCCTGAGGTCGGATGACGTTAGCTTACTGCTATCAGACCCTGACTGATGGCAAATGTCCCTAACATATTGGCTATCAGCCCTGACTGAGGGCATTCGAATTACACGATTTGGTCAGGTAACTTACTAGTATTCAGAGTTCTAACGTAGGAATACTTTTTAAAAGCATTCGACTTCCATCTGCCCTTATGTTGAATTTGAAGTTCAGAATAACCTCGAGCTGCTGCAGTGGTAGCGGTTCCAATGCGAAAACTGTGAGTTTGGTGGTGGTGGAGGTTAAGGTTGCAGAATGATAGAGCTTGTTGTGTGAAAAATTGTCTTGATATTGGAGCACCATCCATGAAGGAAAACAGTGGTTAGAATGGTGCGTCATGTTTCCTAATATTGAGATACTGCGTAAGAGATTGGTGTGGGCAAAGGTTAGAATTCGTTTTGTTTGTATGAAGTCGTATTACTGAGGTAGGAGACCTTGTATGTTTGAAGTTTGCTTATTTCTATGTACTGGCCATGTTGTGTGTCTGATTTTAGTGGCACATTTTGAAATAAAATGTTAGTGTTGTGTTGCACCAGAGGTTTTAGTTATTTTCCCTATACGTAAGAATACTCAGAACGCAACCAGGAACATAGCTCTTAACACCGTAATTTGATGAAAAATGATGAAGTTGTGTGTTCCAAAACCCGGAGAAGAGATTTTAAAATAAGTGTTATTGGGAGCCAAGAATCCAATGATGGTTTAATCTTCTGAAAACCTTGTAGCATTTTTTTTAACAATAAAATGTTCTGTGATATCTGTAAATTCCCCTAGCTGAAATGTGAAACTTAGCAGAGACACTAAGGTACGTACTGATGAAGCTGCTGATCCCTTAAGGTAACAGTGAGGTACAAAGGCCGTGGGGTGTTGTAGGGATGGGGGGATAGGGTAGGGAAGGACTGCTCTACGAGGGGTGTTAGAAAAGTTCTCGGACAAGTTGAATTGTGAGCGCGCTATTTCCACGAAACCGGTCAAACTTTCCAAATAAAATCTTTGCCTCTCTTCCAATAAATATACAAGAATTTGTTGCTCTCCGGTGATTATTGAAAAATATACAGCCTTTTTATTTTGATAAAACTTGCTTCACGGAGCATGCTACATTTTGGCACGTTTACATCACAAAGACTCTTTGTTAAAATTAAAAATTGCACAATTGTAGCGCAAAGAGATTTCTGATATTTTACCTGCCGCTAAAGTATTAATAAAACGTCACTGGCAGAAATTTTGAACTAAATTGGAGGGTATATGACTGTTCTATAGCCGTTTATAAATGATCAATGCGGAAAAACACAGCCAAAAATCGGAACGTCATTGAGCGTCTTGGAGCACTGCACTACGTAAAAATTATGTTTGTAGACTGGAAAATGTCTGAAAAGAGATCAAAATATTCAAGATGTTGCAGGAATTTTCCTATACATACAAAGGACAAGTTTTCAAATGGTTGTAGCTTCATAAGAATGGAAGAATTGATATTTTGAATGATTAACTCCAGCGATACTTCAATACCCCCGTATCGCATGAACGTTTAGTTGCGCTTATATGGTGTTGCATAGTTTCCATACTTGATCGATTAAATGATTAACTGCATAGACTTTTTTTAAAGATCTCAATAATATACGAATCAGTGCAAAAGACATTATAGAAGAAAAGTAACATGTCTTGATATAGCTATTCAATTTTAAAGCAGAAAAAAGATAAGAAAAATCTGAAGATTTATAGAACTGCGACAAAGCTTAACGGGTTGAAATCTGGTTGTCACGTCGCCTTACGTCAAGTGATTGCTCCGTGAATCCCATGACCTCATAGTAAAAATCGTTGTAAATTTTCAAGATTTTATTATATGGACCTGATTTTTTACCTACCAATAAACAAAATGTAGGAATTTATTCAGACATAGGTCATACTTCACAATACACAATAGCTTTTCCGTAATTCAATGTGTCCGCGAACTTTTCTAACGACCCTCGTACAATGTGTTTATATGATTGAAAAATTGACTTGTAAGCTGAGGTTGTGGATTTGCTGAGTGAATTGCGAAGTAACAAATCAGTCGTTTGACTTAAATCCTTATTAGGGAAAGAGGAACTGGTGTCTGTTCTTTGTCCATTTGGGGAAACTTGGTTCTGAATTCTGAGACCTGTAACCGAGAAAGCATATCTGCAACTATATTGGCAACCCCTTGAATGTGTTTAGCACAGAAATGTATGTTATGTATAAGGGACAGAATCATCAAACGTTTCATTAGTTGTATCAGATTAGGATCTTTGATGAATTTTTGTTAATGATTTGAACAACTGTTAAATTATCTGAATGGAGAAACACAGTAGAATTTTTTAATTTAAAGCCCCGCATTTCCAAAGCAACAACATTGGGTAAAACCTCACGTACACAATGGTGGTACTGTAACCAATCCGATGTAAAATTATGAGAAAACCATTTCTTTCCAAATGTACCCCTAAATTGCTAGCATCTGTGAAAAGGTGTAGGGAAGATAATAATTATGTAATGCCAGATGAAAAAAAAGTTTTTCCATTAAAATGTTCTAAAAACATAGCCCAAGCTTTCAGATCTGCCCTAGCTTCCATATTAAGTTTTCGGTGGTGATAGGGTTTTTTAAGGCCAATAGTGAGATTGATAAGCCTTCTTAAGAATGTGCGTCCAGGAGGTACAACATTGCATGCCAAGTTCAACATACCAATCAAAGATCGGAGCTCCCGAAGTGTAGCTAACTTTTTGTTTTGAAATTTCTTAATCTCTGACTTAAGTTGATCTAACTTATCCTGTGGTAATCTGACTTGGAAGCACAACATGTAAAACTCAAGACCCAAAAATGTTAATGTGGTAGTTCGGTTAACTGTTTTTTTTTCATTTTTAATTAGAAGTCCTATATCTCTTGCTAAAACATGGAAAGCCAGGAGTGCACTATAACACTCTGGCGATTGGGGTGGTCCTACAGAGGAAATCATCTAATACATGTACATGGACGCAGTGGGAAACTGAAAACCTGGAATGCAAAATACATTGAAGTGCTGTGCTAAATTTTTCAAACAAATTACATGCATAGCTAAGCCCAATGGGTAAAGTCCTATCATAATAATAATAATAATAATAATAGTAATTGTCACGTTAAAACTCAGAAGTTCGAAGTCGTAAGGGTGTATAGGAACCTGCTTATATGCATTTTCAATATCAGTCTTAGCTAAAAGAGCACCTTTTCCTAATTGTTTTATGACCTCTATAGCTGACTGGACTGACTGGTATTGCACCGTACAAAATTCTTGTGGAATATGGTGATTATAGACCCTCCCTCGGGAAAAGACAGATGATGTATTAATCTGTATTCCCCTGCTGATTTTTTTAGGAACTTGCGCTATTGTCCCTGGAAATCTGCTTTGGTTGATTTTGTTTGGATTTTGGGCAGAGTTTGCGACAATGTTTACCAGCACAGATTTAACAAACATGTTGATCTGGCATATGTTGTCTTTGGGGCATGTGCCATGGTTGTTGTATGCGTAACAGTATCTGTCTTTGAGAGGGACACGAAAGGGCTGTTGCTTTTTGGATTTTAATTTATAATCTAATCCCAAACCAGAGCATAATGGTGAAAGATGGACTGTGTGAGCATAAACCAATAGATTACCAATTTCACAAGGGCATTTTTCCACCATTATAGCCACAAAAGTCTGGTACGCTTCAGTCCATTTTGCAGTTTGTTCGATGGGATCTTTTTCATTAGATTTCAGGAAATCAGTTGCCCATCTTGATCTGCTGATATGTATTTGTTTTTGGTGGATGAGCTTGAATCAGAGGGCAACAAAGTAGAGAACTTGATAGACTCTCTAGCGTGAATTTGGATCGAGGTTTATCATCCACACCCAGGGTAAGTAATGTTGCTGATGTTTATTTCCGCTTTGGGGTTTCATTTGTATCTACTGATGAAGAGATACCTGTAATTTCTAAGAGGAGTGATTGGGCGGGCTGTGGTTCACTTCCCTCAGTGTTTGTATCCCTCGCTCATGTGGACGTGGTGGCTGAGGCACTGGCTACCGAGCTTGTAGTTTGTACTGGCACTGATGTCTGTTGTGTGATTATGTCTCGGCATGTTTTCTCGATCGAAGGAATTAAAGCTACCATGCATGCCTTCACCATTCCTTCTACGTCTGGAGATGGCGATTGCGTTGTCTCTTGGTAGGTCACCGTTGTAATGGCTGCTGGTCTGGCAATGTCGTTCGACCTCTTTCTTTATGGTCTGGAAGCCATGTTGAATATGGGGAAAATGAAAATGAGAATGCATAACATAAACTTATGCTGTATTGGTTGGGGAATGCTTTGAGCTTATAATTTTTACCAACAAAGTTGGTGAAACATACTTTGAGCTAATTATGCTCCAAGCTAAAAGCTTGAGCTAGTAGTATAATGCTTTAAGCTAGTTAAATATACTTTTAACTTGTGTAATATGCTTGAAGCTATAAAAAATGTCATGACAGCAAACAAACATGAAAATTATTGTCCCATAGCTGTTGGATATATGCAGAGCATTTCCATTAAACTAGCTATGATAGAGTTTGTTTGCAATGAGCTAAATGTTTTTATGCTTGACATTAATAGCTGAATTAGACATTACCTTTTTCAAGCCAAATATTCAAGATAAGAATGCTTGGTAGACAATAGAGCTTTGATGATCAAATGCTGAAAGAGAATGCCAGACAAGGCAATTAGCATACATGTATCAAAGACAGGTTTAGACATTCTGTCTCATTGCATGATCATTATAGTTGTTTAGTAGTAATTAAACATTATGATGGTATTATCTCTTAATTCTAACTGCAGGGATAGAATAATGAATCCCTAAGTCATGTGCAAGTTAATATGATACATTTATGAAAATTAATACTCTTAATAATAAATAAATCAAAGTTAGAAGCCCCTATCTTCTAACCTCTAAATAACAGGAATTATCAAAGACGTGAACGGTGATTGGAAAGAATTCCTCTTAATTTTCTTATCAGTTTTTGAGAGCCGTAGTGATTAGGGTGGACATTATCGCATAGAATCTGTTGTTAACTTTTAGTGAAACCTTTTAACCTCCATAAAAGTAAACTGATGATTTTTTTCAAAAGTCCTGTACCAAGCTGTTTGAAATAAGGTTGCCTAGGTAAGATAAGGTAGTAGGAAGACATTGGCCTTACATGTGTTGTATAGACCATAAAGGCCCCTTCCGTCCTTATATAGGGGAGTGCTAACCGTCTCTCCTTTCATACAACACATATTATTATTTATTGACACAAATCTTTTAAACATAAAGTATTTCACAGAGAATGTTTTATATCAGGTTACGAGCGTTAAATCATCTAATTACTGTAAGTCGTTGCAATTTCACGATATCTCAAAAAGTACCAATTGCGATGCTTTTAATATCACGCTGCAACAAATTAATTCAAAATTTCGTTTGAGTAGTCAAACTTTTTTAAAAACTAAAAATGACTTTGCGGAAAAATGATAAATCGCGAACAAAGCGAATTAAAACCATTGTGATTATTTGCTAATCTACATTAGTTAGTTATTGCTGTGTGGGCCCTGAATTTGTTTTACATATACTCTGTGCAATATTGCCAGAGTCGAAAGTTATTATATATTTTTGTCGTCAAAATATTAATTTGAGGATTATGTTTTTATATTTAGTATTTAGTTTTTTGAGTGTAATAGACTGTATTTAAGAAATCAAGCCCGCGTTTTCGTGAATGTTGCAGAAAAATCATAGAGCTCGAGAAATGTTGTCTGAAATGTAATAGCCCAGACGTTAGACGAGACAACACTTCGAGACCATAGAGGGTATCCTGTATCATTTATAAACAAGAAGAACTATTCTACTCACAGCTCGTTAATAAAGTAAAGTGTTTCTTCTGAAGAGAAACGAATTAGGTCATCATCGCTGATCAATTTAAAGATATATGGACATAGATTTCAAGTTTAAATTTTCTGTATAATATCACGACTTATATATATTAATAGCATTTAACACAAAAATATATTGAAAATTTTATTTCATCTTAAAGTTATTGAAACTTCAAATAATTTTTGGATGGGTTTGATTGACACATCCTTGCACTCTCACAAATTTTACTTTTATTCTTAATACTTAGGAAAAGTGACAATCTTGTTGTGTATTAAAAAAAATTAAAATATTAATCAGTTATTGTCTAAACTCTTTGAGTGGAAATTTACCCTATAAAGACTTGCTTTTTTATGCACATAATTATACATTGTCCATATTCCCTATAAATGTTTTAAAATCAGTTTCGTTTTGACGTTAGATCGTAAATATACAATAAACATGCTGAATTTTCACCATCTTTCTACGTGTAATAAATATCACATTTTTTTTGTTTGATTTTGTCATTACCTGAGAGCAAAATGCTTAAAACAGAAAAAAAGATTTTCTGTCTTGATTTTAAAATGCCATATATATTACATTATAAGTTATAACTGCTTTCAATGTAGATAATTACAAAAATGTTTAGTTAGTGTCGGAAAAGTATTAAAACCCCTAGAACTTCGATAAACGTAAGCGATTACAGGTATTTCCATATCTTATAAATCATTAATTTTAAATAAGGGTTGGAAGAGTATATGAATTTCGTGATAACTTTGATAATAAAAAAACTGTCTCTGTATCAGAACAGCTTCTACAGCATAATGGAAACGTCGATCATGGTATGTAGCATATCTGCTCTTGCTTTTTTGTCTTCACCTGTCGTTTGGTTCAAACGCCTAGAAATTTGAAAT
This sequence comes from Saccostrea cuccullata, assembly GCF_032062105.1. Lineage (NCBI taxonomy): Eukaryota > Metazoa > Mollusca > Bivalvia > Ostreida > Ostreidae > Saccostrea > Saccostrea cuccullata. The sequence goes on along the minus strand of NW_026934637.1, from coordinate 31,012 downwards.
ATAAATATAATCTATGAAACTTTTCTACGCCACGAATAGAAATCTCTTGTAAGTACAGCATTATATAAGACTGACGCACTTAGTGACGCCTCATCAATTCATGACGTACCTAGTGACTCCTGATTCATGTATGACGTACCTTGTGACGCCTCATCAATTCATGACGTATGAACCTAGTGACGCCTAATCAATTCATGACGTACCTAGTGACGCCTCATCAATTCATAAAGTACCTTGTGACGCCTCATCAATTCATGACGTACCTAGTGACGCCTCATCAAGACATGACGAGCCTAATGTTGCCTCATAAATTCATGACGTACCAAGTGACGCCTCATCATTTCATGACGTACTTGGTGACGCCTCATGAATTCATGACGTACCTAGTGACGCAAAAATGTTTAGTTAGTGTCGGAAAACCGCTAGAACTTCCATTAACGTAAGCGATTACAGGTATTTCAACATCTTATAAATCATTAATTTTAAATTAGGGTAATAAGAATACATGAATTTCGTGATAACTTGGATAATTAAAAAAACTGTCTCTGTATCGGAACAGCTTCTACAGCATAATGGAAACGTCGATCATGGTATGTAGCATATCTGCTCTTGCCTTTTTCTCTTCACCTGGCGTTTGGTACAAACGCCTAGAAATTTGAAATATAAATATAATCTATGAAACTTTTCTACGCCACGAATCGAAATCTCCTGTAAGTACAGCATTACATAAGAATGAGGCACTTAGTGACGCCTCATCAATTCATGACGTACCTAGTGACTCCTGATTCATGTATGATTACCTAGTGACGCCTCATCAACTTATGATGTACCTAGTGACAACTCATTAATGCATGATGTACCTAGTGACGTACATAGTGACGCCTTATCAATTCATGACGTACCTAGTGACGCCTCATCAATTCATGACGTACCTAGTGATGCCTCATCAATTCATGACGAACCTAGTGACGCCTCACCAATTCATGACGTATCCAATGAAGCCTTAGCATTTCATGACGAACCTAGTGACGCCTCATCAATTCATGACGTTCATGTACCTAATGACGCCTTATCAATTCATGACCAGCCTTATGATGCCTCATCAATTCAAGACCTACCTAGTGACGCCTGACCATCATCAAAATCTCCTTCACTTCTGTGCCATTCTCTGATATTGAATACCAAGGCCAGTTCCAGTCGGCCGTAGACAACGGCCCGTTGAGGAATGCGTAGTGACAAGAATTATACCACCTGCCTCCTCCATACCAGTTATCAGCACAGTGACCACTATATCTGTCGTTATCCATGTCTGGGGTGCTGTAGTACATTCCTGACTCATCTCTGTGTGAAACCCCCATGTCTAACATCCTGTCACCCATAGAACGAAGGGAAATTAGTTAATAGTACATATCATGGCCATAGGAACCGGGAGGGGGGGGGGGGTGCTGCATCTTTTCCAACCTCTGATGTTTTTAAGGTCAGTCTTTGCTCTGCTTCTGATTTGTATTTATTTATGGACTTTTAAGTATCCCTTACTTATGCAGCAATATACATACATCACCTGCTTACAGAGTGTACATATATCAGTTGATTCGATGCGCAGGATCATTCTCTACGTTTGAAAATTTCTAAAACGAGATCAATTATTGGAAAACAAGTTGATGAAGCGAGGATATCAGCAGTCTCGTTTGAAATCATCATTTTGCAAGTTCTGTGGTCGATACATTGACCTTGTCAGCAAAGACAATTTATCGTTGAGTCAAATGATGGCGGCGGTTTTCTTTACTTATTGTTAGTGGCGTCGGTAGTCCAGTGGTTAAGGCGCCGGACTCCAAACCGAAAGGTTGTGAGTTCGAATCCTGGCCGCGACAAGCCGATGTTGTGTCCTTGGGAAAGACACTTTACACGAATTTCCTCACTCCACCCAAGTGTAAAAGGGGTACCTGGCTATAGACAGTGAAAGATATTGTCAGAATGTTAGTGTTCTAGCGCTGATAACGGCAGCTTGCACTGAGAAAGATTCTGGATTGTTAAGGTCTGCTGGGGTAATAATGTATTGTAAAGCGCTTTGAGTAGCATTTATGCTAGAAAAGCGCTATATAAAAAAAAAAACAAAAAACAATCATTATAGTCCATTATTTACACACTAAATTGACGACGGATTTTCCCGACCATGACAAAAAACACAAGGCAGGTTGTGTCCGGTCGGCAGGGGATGCTCCCTCCTCCATGACACCTGATCCGACCTCGGATGTTCTGATGGTCCGTGTTTGCTCTGCCCCTATTTTGTCTTGTTAAATTGACCTCTGAGCTTGAATACTGTTTGATATCTCCACATGTTTCATTATACCGGAGTGTACATTAGTTTGACCCACTGAAAAAAAAGCATCTTTAGGTAATCGATTTTGATCTCGTTTCATCAACTTGTTTGTCAATAATTTATCTTGTTTTAGAAACTTTCATACGTAGAACATGATCTTGCATATCGAATCAACTGATATACGTTAACTCTGTACGCAGGTGATGAAGGTATATTGTTCCGCGAGAATGTTTTATTCATATATAAAATTTTTGTTTACCAAATCATTAATTTAATTGTGATTTATCATCCCTGGATCATGCCCAGGTTGCTAATCATATTTTACATAAGTTTAATGTCTCTTATTAAAAGGTTGTTTCTTTTTCTTCGCGTTATTTAGAAAATGTGTTATTGTTAAGAAAGTGTTAATTTGACATTTAATATATAACTGCTTATTTGAAAAATAACGCACATTCTTAGTTTCTTGAGCAATTTGTGAGGACATTTTAAAAAATATTGATTATTGCCTTCCAAGAAAAAGTGAGTAAATTGTTTTGTTTGAAATTCATACCCGCACTTTCTAAAGAAAGTTCGGGTATATTATTGTTACTCATGTCCGTCCGTCCGTCTGTCACTTTTCTTCCCTGAACTTCTCTTACATTTTACACAGTAGCCTAATCATCTTTTGGAAGATGGTTGATGGTGTCATGTAGATGTGCAGCAACGTTTCTGAATTTTCGTCTGCCCCGGGGGTTCAAATAGGGGTCGAAAAACGACGTTTTTAATGAAAAAAGCCTGTTATTTTCTGAATTTCTCCTACATTTTACACAGTAACTTACTCATCTTTTAAGAGATGGTTGGTCGTGTCATGTAGATGTGCAGTAATGTTTCGGAATTTTCATTTTGACATGGGGGGGCAAATGAGGGTTGAAAAATAATGTTTTTATGCAAAAAGTAGCCTAATCATCTATTGGGAGATGGTTAGTGGTGCCACGTAAATGTGCAGTAAGGTTTCAGAATTTTCATTTTGCCACGGGGTGTCAAATAGGGGTCAAAAATGAAGTTTTTTTAAATAAAAAAACCCCTTATTCCCTAAACTCCTCCAACATTTTAAACAGTATCCTAATCATCTTTTGGGAGAAGGTTAGTGGTGACATGTAGAAGTGCAGTAATTTTTCGGAATTTTCATTTCGCCCCTTGGTGTCAAATGGGGATAGAAAAATGACGTTTTTTTTTATTGCAGAAAGCCCCGTCGTCCCTGAACTCCTCCTATATTTTACAAAGTGGCCTAAACATGATTTGGGAGAGTTCAATCTTTTGAAATTTAGGTAAAACATCAATTTCAAGTGGTAAAAAATGATAACATTTTGGGAAACATCTTGTTATGTGTAATGTGCACGTCAAATGTGAAAGTCATATCTTTATCAATTAAAAGTTATAAGGAAATAAACATTTTTGAAAAGCAAGTTAAACTTCAAGGTCAAGGTCAGAGAGTCAAAAGTCACAATACATTAGGAAATGTCTTATCACAGGTAATATACATGCGTTTGTATGGCATAAATGTAAATACATGTATACTATGAATGCACTAACGTTTCTCTTTCAAAATGATGAATTTAAAAGAATTTATTTTTTATAAAGAAGGTTTAACTTCAAGGCCATGGGTAAAAAAACCCCATACTTTATTTATACCCGCACTTCCTAAAGAAAGTTCGGGTATACTGTTGTTACTCATGTCCGTCCGTCTGTCCGTCTGTCACTCCTCCTACATTTTACACAGTAGCCTTATCATCATTTGGAAGATGGTTGGTGGTGTCATGTAGATAATCAGTAAGCTTTCGGATTTTCGTTTGGCCTGAGGGTCAATTGGGTTGGAAAAATGACGTTTTCTTTATGCAAAAAGCCCAGTCTTCTCTGAACTCCTCCTACATTTTACATAGTAGCTTAATAATCTTTTGGGAGATGGTTTGTTGTGTCATATGCCTTTAATTTGCAATACCTACCTGTCAAGGCCAAAAAATTGAAATCGAATGTGTAATTGCTCGACCGTGACCGTTTTTGTTAAAAAGCATAACATTCGAGTTTTAGATGTTTTTCGGGTGTATTCTTCATATTTTTTACTTTCACTTGTTCTCCATCTTTAATTGATAACGAAAAACACAAAATAGTTTAATTAAAATCCGGTGTATGTCCACACAATAATGTGCAAGTGAAGTTGAAATGGCCCAAGCTTGTCCAAGTTAACGAGAGTTCTGTTTCCTTTCACTGTATGACTTTATATTACTTAAACCTTTATAATTAACGCCCGAATAAATTACAAAGCATACCTGAATTCCTTTTAATCATTAAAAATCGCTAGATTTTCAACAAACACCACAAAATCATCATAGAGTTTATACGGAAAATTCATGGAACCGGTATCGGAAGAGCACTCCCCTCAATGTTAAACTGGAGGAGTGGGGGATACATGTAAGAAGACATTATGTAACTACTGTCGGCAAGGCACAGATAATTTTGGCAAGCCTCCTTGTCATCCTAATCTCAACCCTGATTAGCATGTATGGAATAAGATAAACCGGAGTGTGAGACAGCTATTCCAGCAGCAGAATCTAACGAAACTAGAGGACTGCCTAGTCTTCAAATGGAAAAACATTTAATAAAAGAATGTTTCTTAAATAGTGTGGACGGTTGTCTTGCTTTGAACTTCCTTGAATGAAGGATAATGCAGTATTTAACGTTGTGAATTCTCAATTCTAGGGTGCATGAACGTTTCTGCGTATTGTGTTAAAGCTGCTTCAATAAAATAAATTAAGTGACAAAAATTGTTTTGCTACTTTTTCATCCTGTATACTTATTATATTATACTGTTAAAACAATTCAATATAAGAGCGGTGTAGAGAAAAAAACTTGCCTGAGGACTTAAAAATTTTGACTAGTATATGTCACACTACTCTGCACCATCAGCATGTGCTATCTCATTCGGCAAACCTTTGCTGATTCCGTCGCCTTCATTAGATGAAGTGCGAATTGACCGAGGTGTTGGTGATATCTTAAAATTAAATGATGGGTGACGCAAACCCAATGTGATATAGAAATTTTCAAAAAGGAGTTCACACGTAAACATGTCTTGTACAAGTACAAATTTTAAACTATCACTGATAATAAACGATGTTACCAACTTTACCATCTAGGCCTTTAAAAAAAAACAACGTGTGCGTGTGGTGGTGGTGAGGGGGGTGACCATTGACAAATTTATTGGGTTGAATTTTCAATGTTTGTTTTTTTTTTTGCCTGACCAAATTCTAAAAAAACAGTTTGCACATTTTGATAAATTCATCAAAAATACTTTGTTCTAAAATAATACTTTATGTTGTTGAGAAAGTAAATTTAAATGTTCCATTTACGGGGATAATTGCAGAATTATTCTGATGTTTTCCTTCGAAAGCGCAATATAAAGGAGTGTGTATTTAGATGCAAACACCTTAGTACGGTTATTATTGTCTCATGACAGCATCTTGTTAGAGTGGGATTGTCACAGGTAAATACTAATACACATGGAAGTCCTGTCTCTTTTCATACAACAGGTATGACCATGATGACCAATGTTAAATTTGTTGTGACAGACAGACAGACTGACATATATATAAATGAGATTTAATGTCCCTACCTTTCGTGAAAATGGGGGACAATAAATATCTTTGCTGTTCTCGAGAAGAAGATTTACAATGGAAAAAATCTCCTGCATATTTCTAAGTAAATTGGTTGAAATCTGTCCAGTGGTTCTAAAAAAAAAAGTTAAAAATGTGAAAAGTTTGCAGACAAACAGATGGATGACAAACAAAAGCTCAAATGAGTTATATTTATGATTGACAAGTATTTGGAAAGGGTTACAGATTCTGAACAATTTTTTTTATGCATTTTTTTTGAAAAGCTGAATGTGTATGACATGTACAGTACCGACCGAACACAACCTAACACCAGAGCGAACCCGAAGAGGACCCCGGGTTCGCTTCCCGGGTTCGCTCGGGGTCCGCTTCGGGTGCGCTTTCAGTAATTTTGGGACCGCTCTGGGTGCGCTGCGGGTTCGCTCCGCGTTCGCTCGGGGTCAGCTCTGGGTCCGCTAGAGCGAACCTGGCGTTTGCTTACTAGGACCGCTTTACGCACTTATGCGGCGATTGATACATGTACATTGTACTTGTAAACAGTGACATTATGGAAAATATTGATAAATTTTCCGAAATTCAGCTGTAAATTCGACGCAGATTTACATGTATAATAATTTCCTTGATTTCTCCGATATCGGAATTTCGAACCCAAGAAATTCAAAGTTATTGAACAAGGGGTTATTAGGCTTTTTTTTTTCTTTAGTTATAACATCAAAAAAAACAGAACAGGAAGAAGAAGGTGTTGAATTGATTTTAAATGTATCGAATGGTGTACAAGTGAAACTGACGAAAAAAATCTAAACAAAATACTTTTCAAATTCATACGTTATATACATGTAGTTGAAAAATATATTTGTTATTCCTTACGTTTTGCTAAATTGTAGTTTAAACACGTGAATTATGACATCGCATCTATAAATTACATGTAACGTTTTGTACACGTGATATATTTAGATTTCAATTATACTACTTACACATTAAAAATTCGTAATAAATATTTACCGGACATTTAAAAAAAATAAAAAATTTTATCAGATCTTTTTCACGCTCAGAATTATGGATAGAGTATGAGTTTAATCAGAAATCAAAATGAAAAATTCTCCCGGTCCGATAAGAATGTATCAATATACCCCCCCCCCCCACTTCACACACACACACATATTAATGAACTCAAAAATTACTTTAGAATATATCTAAACATTTAAATATTATAAATACAGGAAACATGAAGACCAGAAAAGAGAGAGAGAAAGAGAGAGAGAGAGCATAACTGTAAACTCTCACAATAAGACTAGATTTTAAAAATAAAGCCTGATGACTTTTTCTTAAATTTCTATGAGTCGTCCTCCAAATCCTGTACTCGAATTGTTTTCTTTAAGCCTACTGCAGCTATTTTTCCCAGACAAAATATACAGGAAGATGTACACGTACATATAATTTTTTCATGCTAAAATTGAGATCAATAATTTAGATGTGAATTTTGACTAATTTTAAGGAACACGTTAATTGAGAAAATGGAAATATATAATAGAATAATGGGCACGTAAATATTCTTGTACTGTTAGAATCTTGAGATGATGAAATTTCAGAATAATTGTCAAGAACCAACTATTTTTCTTTTCTCCTCTTTTTGTCAGTAAAAATTGTAATACCAGTTATTGTTTTCCTTTTTCACGTATTGACTGATGTATTTACAGTCCCTGAAACGTTTTACTTTCCCATTTTTCCGTTCGTTCAGCGTTCGTTCACCGTTTGTTCAGCGTTCGTTCACCGTTCGTTCACCGTTCGTTCAGCGTGCGTTCACCGTTCGCTCTCCGTTCACACTTTTGCGTTCACCGTTCACTGTGCGCTCGCGTTCACCGTTCACAAAACGTTCACCGTTCGCTCTTCGTTCCGTTTACTTTGCGTTCACCTTGCGTTCATTGTTCACTTATCGTTCAGACTTCATTGTCATTTGGAACTCCTAGGTGAAAAGAACTTATCTTTTGTTGGTAAGGATTTACACGTTTTTTAATCAAATAAATAAGATATCGTGTTTGAAGAATAATTATTCAATTGCAAAAAGTATCTACTATATTTATATTTCTATCATTATAATATAGCTGTTACTTTATATGTGAAATTTCCCTGGAAAATAATACATCAAGTACCTACATGTATGTATAAGGATGCTAAAATATTAAATTTAAATAAGGGCAATGTACAAATGCTTCAAGGACGGCATAATTTTGTTGCAATGTAAAAGACGACAAATCGTTAGTGGATGGATAATAATCTTTTACAAGACAAGAATACACACACAAAAAAAATTATTTCTAACAGGTATTTTTTTAAAAAATGCACGGAAACATATTAGAACTACATGTGCGTCTGAGAACTATAAACAGTACTGCAGATATTCAGTTAATTTAATATCTTTAGAGCTTATTAAATTGATAACGTGATTTTAAATTTCAGAAAAGACCAACTGTTTAAAATCTAATACATTAGAATTTGTTTCTACTTTACGTAAGTCTATAATTAGAGAGGGAAAATTAAATATAAATTAAATATATATACCATTCAGTATGAATAAAAGCCCCCCCCCCCCGCGCCTTTTTTCTCCCAAAATCAAATTTTCAGTTAGTATTTTCAGTATATTTAAATTGATATTTAATATGTATTGTAACACAGGAAAATCAGTCTTAAAACGAACATCAAAACAGTCATTAAACAATAGAATTTCAAAATATACATGTTCCGACAGTGGTATTTTAAATTGACAAGGAATATGTTTCAAATGTAATCCTTCCAAGTATATATTCCCAGTATTTATTTATTTTTTATGCAGAAATGCGAAAGACAGATCTAGAAATAATAGAAAAAAATATTAAAACTTCTTGGAAATACTAAGTGACTTTTTGTCTTCGGCATGATCGGTGAAAGGAGATTTCCGCACCTCCACTGTGTCGAATGATTTTTATTGACAGGGCAAGCACCTGGACTTTGTGTGAACCGTGTCAACTTGAAGATGGAAAATAAAAGCCGATGATTACTGTCAAATAGATTTGTTAATCTTAAAAAATGATAAGTTTTACTGCTTGGAATATCTAGGAAAAATAATAAGAAATTCTATTTTATACAACAAATACCTGAGAATGGAGCTCTCTCTCTCTCTCTCTCTCTCTCTCTCTCTCTCTCTCTCTCTCTCTCTCTCTCTCTCTCTCTCTCTCTCTCTCTCTCTCTCTCTCTCTCTCTCTCTCTCTCTCTCTCTCTCTCTCTCTCTCTCTCTCTCTCTCTCTCTCTCTCTCGTACATTTCTCTATTCAATGAAAACTATGACAGCACATTAATTATTTAGTTTTTTAAATGTAATCTATTACAAATAATTTGATTGCCTTTTTACATCATCTTGTCCGAGTATAATCACGGCCAGGAAATGTCTACAGATACATGTAAACTAAAGTAAGCTAAAAAAATATCCGTTATTTTACTCAGAATCGCCTTGGATGGTTGTTTCAACCGGGTAAAATGTAATTAATCCACTCTATAAGTAGTAGTTTTATCTTCTAAAGTCAACATTATTTTATTAGTTAAAAGAATAAGCATATTTACAATATATAAGCAGATTAATTTTATATTTATACTATACGCGTTCGGTGACAAATACACATGTTTTACGGCAATAAAAATCGTGTTATTTAAATATCGATTTAAAACATACGTGCAGAAAAAAATGTTGTTGTTTTTATTATTTATTTATTGATCTATTTTTTTTTTTATATTTTAGCACCTGAAATTAGAATTATAGAATAAAAGAATATCAATGCAGTGAAAAGATCGGAGGCATTCCGAGTAAATCGTTCATCTTGCGTTCACCATTCGTTCACCGTTCACTTTGCGCTCGCGTTCGCGTTCCGTTCGCGTTCTGCGTTCACTCACCGTTCACCGTTCACACATCGCTCACCAAGTTGCGTTCGCACATCGTTCATTCACCGTTCGCTCTGCGTTCGTTCACCGTTCGTTCAGCGTTCGTTGACCGTTCAGGTGGGAAAGTAGAACGTTTCAGGGACTGTATCCAATTTATTTACCAATCGACTTTAACTACTGGTATAAGAAATATTCATGTATCATTCTACGTGGAAAATTAAAATATATTAAAATTTATTAATTGCTTTAATAAAAGAAGACAAAAATATCAATATAAAATACAACCCGGAGAATGAAAAGAAATAAATATAAAATAAAATTTTAATTATCATAATAGATTTATACAATACATTCGCACGTTTTGCTTGTATGTTCAATATTTGGATTTATATCGAATTAAATCAACACATTCGACTTTTATCCCAATCGACATATCAATGTGCTATTTTGATTGGTTGACGCGCTGATTGGTTAATCGCTAATCCTGATTGACAGCTCTGTAAAGAAATACCGAACGGGCCTTCGCTCTATGAGACCGCTTCTCAATTTGGGGTTCGCTCTCTGTGTCCGATTCCGGTTTGCTCGGGGTCCACTACGGGTTCGCTTTGGGTGCGCTCCGGGTTCACTCTGGGTCAGCCCTAGCGGAACCCGAAGCGGACCCAGAGAGCGAACCCGGGGTGCGCTCCGTTTTTTCTTTCTGCTAGGTTGTGTGCGGTCGGTACTGTATCAGGTTGAAAAAGCTGCGCATTTCAGAAAACAGTATGATTGAAAATAGTTAATCAAAGTGCTTTGAGTAGCCAAATGAAGATGAACTGGTATAGCTAATTCAACCGCAGAGCTTAGTCAGTTTTAAAATGCACAACCTTTTCAACTCTTATAATACCTATTTTTAAAATATTTATATCATCATGTTTGATTCAAGGGAGAACTACACTGTAGAGATATGACCAGAATTATATCTCTTGAATATAAAATATAAACATGTATACTGTGTGTGTCTTTTTTAGTAATTTGTTTAATTAAAACATCTCTCGGGAATTTTCACTCATATGGAGAAACCTCCACCTAAAAATAACGAAGACAAGATGTGTTTGTGACACTGATGCCCCCGTATGGTAGCTTTTGGCGAAGGTTGAAGTTTCTCTAATGTAAGTCAAACTCTAAGGTTGAGGTCAAAGTGTCAAAATTGTTGGTATAAAAGAAAATCTTGTTCCAAGGAATACACCTGTGAAATAACAGAAAAATCCCTAGTACTTCCTCACCTGTTCAAAAGTTATTGCCATGGTTAAAGTTTTTTAAGTGGGTTAAACTCTAGGGTCAAGATCAAAAATAATTATACTTGTTGGAAGTTCACAGTGAATACACATGTTAAGCATGAAAGCCCTAGCACGAACTGTACAAAACTTAGGACAAGTTTAAAGTTTGGTATTTTTCTTGTAAAAGTGGGTCAAACTCGAAGGTCAAGAGATCAAGATGTCAAAATAGGTGGTACCCAAATAAAAGGTCTGGTCACAATGAAGAAGCAGGTATGGTTTTAACTTTTTTGTGCCCTAAACATGTATTGACAACAAAAAGTTTTGAAACTAGCTTAAATATTATTTAAGTATATGACTGTGATAAATCAGGAAAGATTATTGAATGAAGGTTTAACGTTCTGCAAATATGACGTCATTAATGTGATGCATTTCTCTATTTTCAACAGAAAAAATCCCAAAATAGCCAATTTCAAGGGTGATTTCCCTTTAAAAATAATGTCCACAGCCGTCGCCCACGTTCATTTTTTGATATGTTGTGGAAAAGTCAATAACAAATAACATATCTCTGTGGGCGATGCCTGTGGACTATATTATCTGAAAAAAATTCCATTGAAAATTGGTTTCTTCTGAAACTTTTCAAGAAAATACGGGAAAATCTACATGTTATGACGTCACAATTAGCATTTAAAAACACGAGTGAGAACAATGATTTGTATGATTTTTCTGCATTGAATTCGAATATTCAGAGAGCTTGAGATTTCACCTTTTACGCCAGTTTCAATTTTTAAAAACTCACAGAGCAAAATTTGTATGGAAACATACCTTCTTTCTCACCGAAGAAATGTCGAAGCCATGCGTAAAGCCCAACTTCGAAGAAACATGCAGACATATTATAAATACAAGAAACAATTAAATATGTAGAGTCAAATGGAACCGTCACAAGAACATTGGTTATTTATGAGACAGGAGGTGGCTAGGGAGATCGTAAAGGGGATTCCTTTCCGGAATTTGCAAAGTTATTTAAATAGGACTGTACATACTGAAACAAATAAAAATCACTAGAAAACATGAACCTCACCTTCATTGTCTTTATTTTGTTTATTTGTTTTTTATTTGCTTCTAAGGTAATTCTGGGCTGGAATTTTTTGACCGAGGTGTGACCACCCCTCCCCCAAAAATTCATGATCTGCGCCTGTAACTAAATATCACGTCAACAACGGGAGATAACTTCACAATGTGAAATTTGTCTACTGTTGCATGCGATGATCTTTGACCTTTTTGAACTTTTACTTAACCATGTGATTGTCAATAATTTATCTCGTTTTAGAAATTTTGATAGGTAGAACATGATCTTGGGTATCGAATCAACTGATATATCTAAACTCTGTACGCAGGTGATGGAGGTATATTGTTCCTCGAGAATGTTTTATACATATATAAGATTTAAACGTGAAATGTATGGTTTTGTTTACCAAATCATTGATTTAATTGTGATTTATCATCCCTGGATTACTAATTCATGCCCAGGCTGGGTCGCTAATCATATTTCATATAAGTTTAATGTCTCTAATTAAAAGGTTGTTTCTTTTTCTTCGCGTTATTTAGAAAATGTGTTATTGTAAAGAAAGTGTTAATTTGACATTTAATATATAACAGCTTATTTGAAAAATAACGCACATTCTAAGTTTCTTGAGCAATTTGTGAGGACATTTGAAAAAATATTGATTATTGCCTTCCAAGAAAAAGTGAGTAAATTGTTTTGTTTGAAATTCATACCCGTGCTTTCTAAGAAAGTTTGGGTATATTATTGTTACTCATGTCCGTCCGTCCGTCTGTCACACTTTTCTTTCCTGAACTCCTCTTACATTTTACACAGTAGCCTAATGATCTTTTGAAAAATACTTGTTGATGGTGTCATGTAGATGTGCCGTAAGGTTTCTGAATTTTCATCTGCCCCGGGGGTTAACATGGGAGTCGAAAAACGACATTTTTAATGAAAAGAGCCCGTTTATCCCTGAATATCCTCATACATTTTACACAATAGCTTACTCATCTTTTAAGAGATGGTCGGCGGTGTTATGCAGATGTGCAGTAATATTTCGGAATTTTCATTTCGCCATCGGCAGGGGAGGAAAATGAGGGTTGAATGAGGGTTGAAAAATGTTTTTATGCAATTGTTCCCGACCTTACATTTTACTCCGTAGCCTGATTACTGATTTGGGAATGTTAGTGGTGCCATATAGTATAAAGAGGAAGGTTTCATAACTTTCACTCGTTGGGAGTTAAAAAAGGGGTCGAAAATGATGTTTTTAATGCAAAAAAAACCCTTATTCCCTGAATCCTCCTACATTTTACATATTATCCTAATCATCTGGAAAATGGTTAGTGGTGATATGCAGTAATGCTTCGGAATTTTCATTTCCCCCGGGGTGTCAAATGTGGATAGAAAATAACATTGTATGCAGAAAGCCCCGTCGTCCCTGAACTCCTCCTACGTTTTAGAAAGTGGCCTAAACATGATTTGGAAGAGTTCAATCTTTTGAAATTTAGGTAAAACATCAATTTCAAGTGGTAAAAAAAGATAGCATTTTGGGAAACATCTTGTTATATGTAATGTGCACCTCAAATGCGAAATCATATCTTTCTCAATCAAAAGTTATAAGGAAATAAACATTTTTGAAAAGCAAGTTAAACTTCAAGGTCAAGGTCGAGACTCTCAAAAGTCACAATACATTAGGAAAGGTCTTATCACAGGTAATATACATGCATGTAAAATATGAATGCACTAACTTTTCTCTTTCAAAATGATCAATTTAAAACAATTTATTTTTTAAAAAGAAGGTCTAAACTTCAAGGTGAGGGGTCAAGAAAAAAAATAGTAATTTATTGTGGCTTCCTTAAAGAAAGTTCGGGTATATTTTGTACTTCATGTCCTTCCGTCCGTCTGTCATTTCTCCTACATTTTACTCAGTAGCCTAATCATCTTTAAGATGGTTGATGGTGTTAAGGTAGATGTGCAGTAAGGTTTTGAAATTTTCATTTTGCCCCAGGTGGTCAAATGGGGTTGAAAAATGACAGTTTTTTTTAAATGTAAAAAACAAAATGTGATCAGGAAACCAGAAAAGCTCACGGGGCCAAAAACCTATGATTCACAAGTATTTGGAAAGGGTTACAGTTTCTGAAAAGCTTTCTATTTCATGCTTTATTTTAGAAGCTGAAAATGTATGGCATGTATTTATGTTGAAAAAACTGCACATTTAGGAATAACAGTATGTGATTGAAAATAGTGAATCAAGGTGCTTTGAGTAGCAACTCAAAGCAGAACTGAAATAACTAATTCAACCGCAGAGCTTAGTCAATTTTAATATGCACTATTAATCTTTTCAACTCTATACAATAATTATTTCTAAAATATTTATATCATTATGTCTGTTTGATTCAAGGGAGAACTTAAGAGATTCTAGTATATATTTTGAATATAAGATGTACATGTATCTTGTTTTTTTTTGTAATTTGTTTGTTTGTTGTGAAAACAGCTCTCTGGGAATTTTTCACTCAAATGAAAACACAACCTCTTAAAAATAACAAAAGACAAAATGTGTTTGTGAGACACTGATGCCCCTATATGGCAGCTTATGGCGAAGGTTGATGTTTCTCAAATGCAAGTCAAACTCCAAGGTCAAAGATTCAAACCTTGGTATCAAAAGGAAAGTTTTGTCTTAAGGAATATACATGTGAAATAAGAGGATTATCCCTAGTACTTCCTCTTCAAAAGTTATTGCCAAGGTTAATTTTTTTTAAAGTGGATGGACTTCTAGAGTCAAGGTCAAAAATATTTATACCTGTTGAAAGTTCACAATGAATACACATGTTAAACATGAAAGCCCTCACGCCAAGTATTACAAAACTCAGGTCAATTAAGTTTAAAGTTTTTTTTTTTTGTAAAATTGGGACAAACTCCAAGGTCAAGAGATAGAGGTAAAAATTGATGGTACCCAAATTGAAGGTTTTGTAACAAGGAATTTACCAATGAAATGAGGAAGCCATGTGATAGCCCATCTTAGAAGAAACAGAAAAAAACAAAAACACAATAAACAATTAAAATATTTAATATTACAGTCAATTGGAAAGTTTTACTACTTTGGGGTCACAAGATATTTTATAATTTCAGGGACAGGGAGTGGCCAGGGAGATTGACCCTTCTTTCTGGAATTTGCTGAGGGTTCTTTAAATCGGACTGTATACTAAAGCAAATGAAAATGACATTGGACGCCCCCCTCCCAAAAAAGGAATAGGTCCTGTCAACTTCATGAAATATAATCCATGCTATCCAATTATAACACAAAATGATTTTAGCTGATATATGTCACACCACACTGCACCATCAGCATATGCTATCTCATTCGGCAAACCTTTGCTTCTAAATTGCGTCGCCTCAACTAATGAAGTTGGAATCGACCGAGGTGTTGGTGATATCTTAGAAATAGCAATAGGTGACGCAAACCAAATGTGATATAGAAATCTTCAAAAAGGAGTTCACACGTAAACATGTCTAGTACAAGAACAAATTTCATTTCTCATCCATCATAACAATATTTTGACCAACTTTTCCCATCTAGGCCTTTCAAAAAAAGTGTGCTGTGGTGGTGGGGGGGGGGGGGGGGGGGTTGACTGAGAAATTTGTTGGGTTGTATTTTCAATGAGTTTTTTTTTTGCATGACCAAATACTAAAATAACAGTTTGCACAATTTTCATAAATTCATCAAAAACACTGGTTTTTAAAATAATATTACATGTTGTTGAGAAAGTAAATCTGAAATGTTTTAATCACGGGCAAAATATGTATCAGAATGTAATTTACATCATTCAATTTCATTCTGTTATTTCAACTGGGGATAATCATACGAAATATATATAAGAGGTCGCTTGAAAATTTTGTGCTCAATTTGACGACTACATATACTGTGATAATTGCAAGAATCTTATGATGTTTTCTTTGGAAAGCGCAATATAAAGTATATTTAGCGGCAATCACCTTCATGCGGTTATTATTCTCTCATGACGTCTTGTTAGAATGGTATTGTGACAGGTAAATGCTCAATAGACATGTTTAATATGAAAGTCCTGTCTCTTCTCATAGAAAAGATATGACCAGGATGACCAAGGTTAAATTTATTGTGACAGACAGACTGAGATACAAATGAGATTAAATGTCCCTACCTTTCGTGGAAATCGGGGGGCAATAAATGTCTTTGCTGTTCTTGAGAAGAAGATTTACAATTTAAAAAATCCCCTGCATACTGTATACAGGGTTATTTTCGCCCGTGTTATTTAGCCCTTTACGCTTGCAAACAATTTTACACAGTTTTAAATTCGCCCATTCATAGTTTTGTTTTTTAAGGAATTATACTACAGTGGACCCTCGTTTTTATCCGGACGCTTTGGTTCCCAGTCCATTTGTCCGGATATGTGAAGCATCCCGATATCTGAATCACCAAATAAACAAGACAACACAGCATTTAAAAATTTCGTTCCGATGAAAAATCGTCCGGATACTGAAGCATCCGGATATGGCATTACGATATCTGAAGGTCCACTGTATCTGTTTCAATTGGCCCGCTTTAAATCCGCCCCCAAATGAGAGTCAGGCGGAGGGGAAGAATAAAAGAGGGACGAAAGTTTCCTGTATACAGTATTTGAATAAATGGTGAAAGTGTGGGTCGTTCTGAAGAAGAAGTTAGAAATTAGGACGAGTTTGCAGACAAACAGACGGACGACAGACAAAATGTGATCAAGAAAGTCAGAAAGCTCAGATGAGCTGAAACATATGATTGACAAGTATTTGGAAAGGGTTACAGTTTCTGAAAAGCTTTTTAATGCATTTTTTTTTAAAAGCTGAACATGAATGACATCTACATGCCGACCGAACACGACCTAACACCAGAGCAAACCCGAACAGAACCGTACATGTAAACAGTGACATTATGGAAAATATGATAAATTTTCCGAAATTCAGCTGTACATTCGCCGCAGATTTTTTGCTAAATTGTAGTTTAAACACGTGAATTATGACATCGCATCTATAAATTACATGTAACGTTTTGTACACGTGATATATTTAGATTTCAATTATACTACTTACACTTTAAAAATTCGTAATAAATATTTACCGGACATTTTCTAAAAAAGAAAAAAAAAATATTATCAGATCTTTTTAACGCTCAGAATTATGGATCGAGTATGAGTTTAATAGAATGAAAAAAAAAAATGACAAATAATAATTGTTCTCCCGGTCCGATAAGAATCAATATTCCCTATTTCACACAAACACACATATTAATGAAATCAAAAATTACTTGAAAAATGTCAAACATTTAAATTTGAATAAATATGGAAACATCAAAAGAGAGAGAGAGAGAGAGAGAGAGAGATATCATAACTGTAAATTCTCACTATTAGACTAGATTTTAATACTAAAGCGTGGCAACTTTTCTTGAACTTCTATGCGTGGTCCTCCCAATCCTGCACTCGAATTGTTTTCTTTAAGCCTGCTGCAGCTATTTCATTTTCAGAAAAAAAAATATACAGGAAGATGTACATGTAACTTTTTTATGCCCAATTAAGAAGATCAATAATTTAGATGTGAATTTTGAGTAATTTTAAGGAACACGTAAATTGAGAAAATGGAAATAAATAATTGAATAATGGGCACGTAAATATTCTTGTACTGTTAGTATCTTGAGATGATGAAATTTTAGAATAATTGTCAAGGACCAACTATTTTCCTTTTCTCCTCTTTTGATAAGAAAAAAATTGTAATACCAGTTATTGTTTTCCTTTTTCACGCATTGACTGATGTATTTACCCGATTTTTTACCAAATGGACTTTAACTACTGGTATAAAAAACGAAAGAAACTGAATACGTAAATATGCATGTATCATTCTACGTTGAAAATTAAAATATATTAAAATTTATTAATTGCTTTAATAAAAAAAGAAGAAAAAAATATCAATATGAAAACAACCCGGAGAATTAAAACAAATAAATATAAAATAAAATTTTAATTAGCATAATAGATTTACACAATACATTCGCACGTTTTGCTTGTATGTACAATGTTTTGATTTATATCGAATTAAATCAACAAATTAGATCTTTTATCCCAGTCGACTTATCAATGTGCTATTTTGATTGGTTGACGCGCTGATTGGTTAATCACTTATCCTGAATGACAGCTCTAAAGAAATATCGAACGGGCCTTCTCTCAATGGAAAGCTTCTGAATTTGGGGTTAGCTCTTTCGGGTCCGATTCCAGGTTCGGCTCAGGGGTCCACTGCAGGTTCGCTTTGGTTGCGCTTCCGGTCGCTGCGCGGTCAGCCCGAAGTGCACCCAGAGAGCGTACCCGGTGAGCTCCGTTTTCTCTCTCTGCTAGGTTGTGTGCGGTCGATACTGTAACAGGTTGAAAAAGCTGCGCATTTCAAAAACAGTATGATTGAAAATAGTTAATCAAAGTGCTTTGAGTAGCCAAATAAAGATGAACTGGTATAGCTAATTCAACCGCAGAGCTTAGTCAGTTTTAAAATGCACAACCTTTTCAAATCTTATAATACCTATTTTTAAAATATTTATATCATCATGTCTGATTCAAGGAGAACTACACTGTAGAGATATGACCAGAATTATATCTGTTGAATATAAAATTTGAACATGCATATCTGTGTGTTTCTTTTTAGTAATTTGTTTAATTGTTATTAAAACATCTCTCGGGAATTTTCACTGATATGGAGAAACCTCCACCTAAAAAGAACGAAGAAAAGATGTGTTTGTGAAACACTGATCCCCCCTATAGTGCGTTGAAGTTTCTCAATGTAAGTCAAACTCAAGGGTTTAGGTCAAAGGTCAAAATTTTTGGGTATCAAAAGGAAAAATCTTGTACAAGGAATACCCCTGTGAAAAAAGAGAGAAATCCTAGTATTCCCACCTGTTAAAAAATTATTGCCAAGGTTAATTTTCTTAGGGGGTTTAAACTCTAGGTAAAGGTAAAAAAAAATTTACTTGTTGGAATTTCACAATGAATAAACTTTTTAGCATGAAAGCCCTAGCACAACGTCAAAACTTAGGACAAGTTTAAAGTTTGTATTTTCTCTTGTAAAAGTGGGTCAAATTGAAGGTCAAGAGATCAAATGTACAAAATAGGTGGTACCCAAATAAAAGGTCTTAGTCACAATGAAGAAGCTAGCTTTTAACTAATTAAGCCCTAACTTAGCATTATTGACAACAAAATTTTAGAATATTTTAAAATATTTATAAATATGCTGATCAAAAATGGAAGATTATTGCATGAAGTTTATATGTCTGAATAAATATAAACATGTATACTGTGATAGATTTGTTATTTGCAACACGAAAAACCCTAATATGGCCCATTTAAACAACAGATGTTTTTGAAACATGATGTCCACAGCAGTTTTGCATGCAAGTTCAATTTTTCAAATGTATATTTGTGGAAAGTCAAAATTTACAAAAAAAGTCTTGCACTAGGATATACAATTGAATTAAAGTTAGTGAAATCCCTGATCTTCTCACTGTTTAAAAGTTATATCGAAAATTAAATGTTTATTTAGTCAAATTAGACATTTAAAAATATTACTGTGAAAACAATAATTAATTTTTCTGAATTGAAATTTCAGAAACTTGGGCAGTTTAAATTTGGTACTTTTCAATTTTTAAAATGTCAACAGGGCAAAATAAATTCTAAAATAAAAACCCATGAATCTTGTTCAAATTTCCCTTGAATGTGGAGCCTATGGTAAGCCAACTTGAAGAAATCAGACATAATATAAAACATAAGAAAAAATTAAAATATGTAGAGTCAAAGGAAATATTTACTTTACTTTTTGAGTCACAAGATCATTTGTCATTTATGAGACAGGAGTGGCTAGGGAGATCAGGACCCCCCCCCTCTGTAATTTGCAAAGTTATTTAAATAGGACGACATACTGAACAAATAAAAATGACTTTTGACGTCCTCTCCCCCTAAAAAACATAAACCCCACCATCATTGTTTTTATTTTGTTTATTTGTTTTTTCTATGCTTCTCAGGAAATTCTTGGCTGGATTTTTTGACGTAGGTGTGAACCCCCTCCCCCCTTCCGAAAAAAAAATCTGGATCTGCGTCTGTAACTAAATGTCACGACGACAAGGGGAGAGATAACTTCACAATGTGAAATTTGTCCACTGTGGAAGGCGATTATTTTTGCCCCTTTTTTTGAATTTTTAACCTAATTTTTTTGCATTTGGTTTATTTTACACTAATCTATACTTAAACTTGTACTTGACGACTGTTTTTAGGCCCTGTCAACTTCATGAAATATAACCCAAATTTAAAAACACAAGTGACCTTGATCACAAACCAAATTGCACAATCAGCATGTGCTATTCCATTCGGCAAACCTTGACGGGTTCCGTGGCCTTCATCAGATAAAAAGGGAATTGGGCCCAAGGTGGGAGAGTTGTGCTCCTAAAAATGATAAGGGATGACGCCATACCATTTTGATGTAGAAATTTTCAAAAAGGTGTTAACATGCATTAAAAAGTACAAAAAAAAAATTTTTTAATTCATCATAACAAATAATGTTTTAACACAACTTTCCCGGGAGAGGCCTATTTCAGAAAATATGTATGTGTGTGAGGGGGTGTGTGTGTGGGAGGGGGTGTGTGGGGTGTGTGTGGGTGGGGGGGGTGGGGTTGGGGGGTGTGTGTGTGAGTGTGTGTGTGAGTAGTTGGGGGTGTTAAAAAATTGATTATGTTTGATTTTTAAGGTTGTTTTTTTTTTTTGGCCTGATCAAATGCTAAAAAGAGTTTGCACATTTTGATAAATTCTGCAAAAAACGCTTTGTACTAAAATAAAAAAAAAATATTTGTTATTGAGAAAATAAATTTAAAAAGTTCCAATATTATGAGCAAAACCTTATTTACTTCTTTAAATTTAAATTTTTTTTTATTTCAGACTGGTACTGAATTAAGTACTGTGGATTCCTCAATATACGCTTGGAATTATTTATAGCGAGAATCACAACACGCGAAATAAAATTACTCGCCCTTATTTTTATGGTGCTTAAAACTATGTTAAATCCCTTTAGTAATTGTTCTTTCGCGAATTATTCTCGCGATTTGACGTTAAAGAGTCCATACGCGATTAAAAGTACTCGCGAAAAATATGGAATTTACAGTATATGAAATGTATATATATGAGGCTCAGTGGTCACCTGAGAATGTTATGCTCGATTTGACGAACACATGCGTATGTACTGCGTAAATTATAGAATTATTTTGACCTTTTCCTTGGAAAGCCCGATTTGAAGGATTGTGGATTTAGAGGCAAAAACCTTAGTGCGCGTATTTCTGTCTCTTGACAGCATCTAGATTTATTTAATAATTATATTAATAAAATATATATCCACAAATGAATAAATATAAATAGATAAATAAATAGATCAATAAATGATTAAACAAATAAATAAAAAATAGATAAATAAACGAACAAATAAAATGAATTAATTAATAAATGAATATCAATTTATTAATTTTTGAAATTAAAATACAACAAATAAATCAATAATTCATATCCCCCAAAATTTAGTGTTTTTAGTTTTATTTTATATAATCAGTTTAATCTTAAAATATGCAACAAAGTATATCAAAAAGACTTTCAATAAATTTACGTTCATGATTGATATCAAAATAATCTTCTCATTGTGCACACTCTTCATTCATCAATTGCGTTTTTGATACTTTTATTTTGTTTTGTTTTGATTGAAACAGAATCTGTTTTCAAAACCCTAACACGCTTCTAAAACAACTTCAAGTCATTGAAAGTTTACTAGTGTCTCAGGGTACACACTCATGACACATATTGTCTTTTTCATTGACCAATATACCTAGTTTATATTGTGGCAGAGCGACTGTGTCCTTTCTGCAGCATTTAGAAATATTTTCTTTTAGTATGAGAACCGATTATTTCAATCAAAACAAAATAAATGTGTCAAAAAATCTTTTGACTGATAAAGATTGTTCATAGTGAATAATGAGGCGATTATTTTGATATCCATCATGGAAGTATTAATAATAAAAAGAGACTTTAAAATGC
The DNA here is from genome assembly GCF_032062105.1 of Saccostrea cuccullata. Lineage (NCBI taxonomy): Eukaryota > Metazoa > Mollusca > Bivalvia > Ostreida > Ostreidae > Saccostrea > Saccostrea cuccullata. Next base: position 8,733 of record NW_026934637.1, on the reverse strand, counting down.
TTCAAAAATACTAAAAAAAAAGCAAGCACTTTCTCAATCATTTCATGAATTCAACATTTATTCCTCAAACACATTTACAGTCAATGCGTTGAAAAATCCGTAGGTTAACTTAACGAAAGTCCCTACAGAATAAATTACCTATTACAAAAACATATGTTAGAATTATCGCGTCAGGTTATTTAATGCTTTTTTTTTGGCAGGTGGTTCTGAAAACCTCTTGCAAAGCAGAGCTGTATGATTCTCCCATTGTAGTGGACGAGGGTCATACTATAAAGCAGGATATGGTGTTTGATGATTCTCAGATGTATCTTTACGCCATGAGTGACAGAAAAGTAAGAATGGGTTGCTGATTTACTGTAAGTATTACATTAATTATAACTATGAAAAGGGAATTCGGAAATGGAGAAGGTTTCCGAAGGAATTTGTATGCTTTAGGAGCCAAAAATATTTTATTTTCAATACTTATGCTTTTTTCTATAGAAGGTGTATCTCTACAATTGAATCCCTCCTCAACAAAATGCATTTTACAATAAAGACATTGTACTTACACCAATAATATTTATTTTTGAAATTATAAAATATTACTGAACAGTAAACTAATTCAGGTGGCCAAGTTTCCAGTTCAGAATTGTTCCAAATTCACAACATGCAGGGTGTGTCTGTTAAGTAATGACCCTTATTGTGGTTGGTGTGTCTTTGGCAACACGTATGTACAAAATATTGGGATAATCTGCTATTTTTGCAAAAAGTTATATTGCATATAGAACTTTTTCTTTTCTTCCCCTTTCAACTTTTGTTTTTGTTCATAGTAAGATTATCTTGAAAAGCGTGAATTATCTTAATTATTTGTACATGCATGATTATATGCTAAAGATAAACATCTTTTTTCAAATGTATAATTACTATATATTTTCTTGATATCAAAAGTTTCCTTTCTTTCAGGTGTTCATTAAAAATTGAGTGTTACAATCCTACTCCTATTCGATGGTTGTACGCTAACGCTCCAGAGCAAGAAGACAGATGTATCGAAATCCTTAATGCCCCCCCACCAATGTTCCATGTCTCACAAAACATCACCGTAAGAACTGACTTCTATATTGAATCTCAAATTTACTGTTTGCATAAAGTATATATGTGTTTTATTCTGTTTTGTGTAACGTATCATTAGATAGTTTTTCCCTATAACTGATGTTTTGTAATTGTATGCTTTTTCACTAGTAAGTTGAATTTAAATGCCCAATGGAATCCAGACTCCGCCGGAAGGATCTTATTTTAGACATTAAACGTCCTTTTCATCTGTTTCTCAGTGTTGCTTTTTGAACTCCGCATAAGAAGTCCATGCTACTTTTAATGTGTTTATGTAGATTTTTATATTATGGTACTGATTATTTTTTATCATCACTGATGATTTGTTTCACCTCATAATGATTTCTTCAAAAAGATTCAACATGGTGCTATGCTTTACTGGAAATCATCTTATTTTTTCAATAAGCACTTTTTTGTAAAAAAAGTTGGAAAAAAGAACTTATGAGAGTATTTTCTTTTTCCAAAATTAATAATGTACTCATTGTTACTGGTTTGCTTTTTAAGACATTTTTCAATCCTCTTAAAGAGGAGTAAATAAATGCTTAAGGGGAAATTCTCTCTAATTTCTACGACACTTTATAATACTAGTTTGTAATGACCATTTAATGACAGAAACAATTATCTACATCAAACACGAGAAAAATAACTGCAAACACATTTTAATAGATTAAATTTACTAGCTCTATAAATAAGTTTGTTTTACTTTTTTTAGTTGAATCTAACAATCAAAGATTTGCCCCGAGATGACAATATCTCCTACAACTGTGTGTTTAGCTTTCCTAACGGAGATCAGATATTATCCCCAGCTGTTCAGTGGAGCTTTGGTATTGAGTGTAGAAACCCTAATGTTGAAAATCTAACACTGGACTTTTACAGCAGCCTGGGTAAGAACATAATCTAATATATAACACCATAAATATTAGAAATAAAGAACGAATCACCGTTAATCCACAAAAATGTCAATGAACAGGTCCCAATTCACCATTTCTTTTTTCGAGATTAAACATATCTATATGTTTCGGTAAATTTAATTATATTGTTAGAGAAAACTTAATATTGGTACTTACATGTATTTTAATACAAGTAGAATAATCTGTTAATTTCATTTCGGCAGGATTTATCAACATAAGCCTGGGTGTTTTATCTATTGAGACAGAACAGTTGATTGTGTCAACACCTTATCTTATCTACAACTGCAGTAGCTTCACAAAGTAAATGAAAAAAAAAAACAGGAATATTTAAAATTTGAAAATGATTATCAAAATCTTAAAAATAGCAAATAATGTTGTTCGTTCAATTTATGCAAAAGAATAATTAGAGACTTTGACTTTAATTTTTCTCAGTTGTACTAGATGTGTGGACAACGTTTATTGGTGCGTCTGGTGTTTAACTGAAAACAAGTGTCAGTACAAGACAGATCAGTGTTCTGGGGAGAAAGTAAAAAGTCGAAAAGCAAGTATTAGTTTTACTAATATACGTTCATCACATGCATACGGAGTTTATATATATGTATATCAGTTGATTTGATAAAGCAAGAGCAAGCTCTACGTTTAAACAATTTCTAAAAAGATATAAATTATGACATCCAAATTGATGAAACATGAATATAAGCAGTCTCGTTAAAGTCATCATTTTGTAAGTTATATCGTCGACCTTGTCAACAAATACATTTCATCATTGAGTCAAATACTGACTTACATTTTTCATACTAATTGTTACTCCAATTGCTACTCCATAATTTATACACTGAATTGACGACAGATTTTCCGTTAACTCCCGATCATGACGAGGAGCGCACGGCGGTGTGGCCGCTCAGCAGGGAATGCTCACTCTTCCATGGCACTTTTACCTCCGATGTTTTGGAAGTCCGTATTTGCTCTGCTCCTATTTTGTATTGTTTAATGGACTTTTAGTCTTGAATACTGTTCGTTATATCAATATGTTTCATCTCCAGTAATTGTTTGTCAATGTTTCTTCAAACAATTAAAGTGCTGGCTATATGTAAGTACTGCATTAATTGCGATTAAAAATGAATATTCTTTTCTGGTCAATCCTTGGAACTGCAAAAGGTCACACTGAAAATTTTTAAAAATTGTAAACAAGAACATGATTTTTTTACATTGCAAATAAAAGATAAATTTACCTTCTTTCAGGATACTTATCAACAAACCTACGCAAAATATATAGAGGGGTAATTTTCACTACAGCTATAGTTTTTTTGTTTCTCTCCTTTCATTTGTTTCTTCTATAGTAGCAATCATCACTTTCCCCCCTTTCATTCACTCTTTTAACAAAAAGATTGCAAGGATCACTGAAACTTAAAGTATATAAGTGGTCTATTGGATAATCGGTCACCTATAGCTAAAACGCACGCAAAGTTCAATTTTGACACTACTAGTATTTTCCCGATGTTTTGCATATGTTTATTTCTTCATGTTTCCTAATCTCCTAATTTGATTTTTTTTAAAGATTTAATTTAATTTTATGTCTGCTTTGGTTACTGGCAGTACTATAAGAACCACAACCTCCATTCAAAACAACATTTGCATTTAACTCATTAAAAGCTTGGACAGCTTCTCTCTTAGTAACCAAGCCTGATCGATGATATTGGAATTTCACTATTTTAAATCCATATACAGCACAACTCTTCCTTTATCCTAATTTATAAATTGAAAAAGCACAGATAAACTGATTTTGATTTATACAAATGGCTTTCGGGGATTTTTGGAGTTTTGTATCAGCCAATATGTGTGTATAATTATAAGTAAATACATGTGTATAGACTAAACTCACCTCAATCATTGTAGCAAACACGATGCATTTGTATTGTTCCCTCTCACACAACTGTGTTCAAAATTTTCTTCCGTTATAACTAAAAAAATATTCATTATGATGAATGCCATACGATATAAGATACACGTTTGTTACATTTACTCAATGGTTTTAAGGCTTATGATAGCAAAGGAGGAAAATCTTTTTGTCCAATGGTGGACACAATTCAGACCGGTCCCTTATTGATAGAACAGGATCAAATTAAAACAATCGTCATTCAAGGAAAGAATTTCCCAGAACCAGTAAGTTCTTGAAATCATATATTTTTAACATAGAATTTTTTTTTCTTAAGGACGAATGATACAAACAAAAAACTGATGCCCGGATTAGTATATATTTTTTTTTACCTAATTTCATTGCACATTATGCAAATAATAAATTTATAGAATATGAAGAAGTTGTAAACGTTTTGTGATGTTTAAAATTCTACCCTTCTGAAACCATCCTCATTATTCTATACAAATATTTTCGCTTCGAATTCCATGTTTGTGTAACTTTGAATAAAAAAATTAAAAACCACATGGTGAAACTTATTCATTTTATTTATTTAAACATGGACCAAGTTGTTATTTTCAAAATGTTGGACAAAAGTTTGTTTGTATCATCTGTCCTTAATGATTATTGGACAGCGCTCAAAGTTCAAGACTAATAAAAGCAATTACTGTAGATGTATTATATTTAGCGTGTTCGATATTTGGCGGAAATTGATTTCTAAACACGTATGCCTGATATGGCGCATTTCTTAATGTTCTTACTTATGAATATATGTGCAAGAAATTTCAGCTTTGAACTCGATTTAGCTGAAAGTTTCTTACCGCGAAAGGCGCTAAAATTAATACACAGCTAAATGTAATACATTTACAGTATATTACAATGGCATCTGTTTCATTTTTCTTTTATAAAAAAAATATTTTTAGTTCTACAGAACGTTATTTCACGAGTACTGTGTGAATAGGAGACTTGCTAAATGCTATGTATTTTTTGTATATCCCAGAATGTCTAAATCAGGCCTCCGCGAGAATAGTTTCTCTAATTATAATACATTATAATACATTCCAATACTTTATTGCCTTTAAATATAAACTGTGTATTTTCGTAGGACGAATAAAGAGGTCATCTAAAGTTACCAAAAAGGACACTGAAAGTAAAAGGCAGAAGAAAATCAAGTACTCAGTTATTTTTTCACATCGGTAAGGTAGGTTTCATATAGGAAGCGCATTATCAAAAGTGGTGGGTGCTGTATGTTAGTTTGGTTTAGAACTCAGCTTCTAAAGTGAAAACGTTAAGGAAATAAAAGATGAATAATATTTCAAAAATTAAACAATATGCAACCTAAAAGAAAGCTTAAACATAGGTTCAAAAAAAATTCCATTGATGGGTTTAGGTGCTTAGTAGTTATATAAACACTAGATATATATACACCAGATATAAATATAGAATGTTAATATATACACTAGATATATATTTTTTAAAAAGCAGTAAATATCAAAATTAAAATGTATTTTATGCAATACTTCTTTATATATACACTCATTTTGTCATTTGTCATTTCAGATTAAAGACGTTTTACCCAAAGGCTCATATAAGGCAATCATGAAAGTTTTGTGGACAGAACAAGAATTTAACATTGAAACTAGTCATTTAACAGGTACCTGTACATATTTAGAATTTTTTTTAAAAAACCAAAAACAATGATTTTCTAAATGTCGACATTTTTTAATGACGATTAAGGTACATGTTCTTTACTTATTTGTTTTACTCAAATACTGTACTTTTCCATGTAAGTCTCTCAACATAAAATAAAATCCTATGCCGACCGGTCACAACCGCCGTTTGTTCCTTGTCACTATATATCGGGAAATAACGGGAAAATCCGTCGTCAATTCAGTGTAAAAATAATAGACTAACGATCAATATGAAAAATGTAAGCCATCATCTGACCCAACAATAAATTGTATTTGTTGACAAGATCTTTGTATCGACCTTAGAACATACGAAATGATGACTTTAAACGAGACCCCGTATCCAGGTGATGAGGCAAATACATGTAAGACCACCTTTAATTGCTTCACTATTGTTGCATATGTCTACTGCTTCAGCTCTGCTTTAACGAACATTTCAATACATATTTCAGTGACTTTGTACAGCTGTCCTGACCAAGCCCTTGGAGACTGTACCTTCTGTAAGAATCTGGAGCTCAGTAATCCTGCAATGAATTGTAAATGGTGCGGTCATCAATGTGTCTACAGTCTAAACAACTGTTCAGAATCAATATGTCCAGTACCAATTGTAAACAATGTAAGAAATTAAGCTTTTTTTATTCTGATTACAAGAATTAAGGAATTTAAACCCTCGAAAAATATTACAAGCCTTTCTCTTGATCATAAAAGCGTGTCATGTCTTTAGTGCTATATCATATTTTAAAGTCAGGTCAAGTTGTCATTTTCTTGAGGTGATATGTTTTGGTTATAAAGAAATCAGTTCACTGTCTTTGTTCCATTGAGTTACCATGCAAAATTATTATTTGAACAATATGTGATTTAATGATTGCTTAGACAGATTCATCCAACGATGGTCGATTGATGGTGGTACCCACATAACAATCATCGGGAACATATTGGGGTGTCAAGAGAACAAATTGATAATATCACTGTGGCTGGTGTTTTATGCTCAGACATTTCTGTATCGGATCGCATGTAAGTTGTACGAATCTGTTTTCGATCGATTCGGTTCTAAAATGCTGTCATTCTTTAAATATGTACGTTTTAAGAATGTATTGAATTCAATTTGACTTAATGAATGAAAGGTTAAGATATATGCATAACCATTTGTTTAATTATGTAGTGTACATTGTGTTACGGGACCAAGCATTGTTTCTTCTGGACCAATAATTCTAAGTGTCAACGGACAGCTTGGAGTCAGTTCAGCAAAGTTTATTTATAAGGTACATGTATCAATAAAGTATTATATTACATTTCGTTCACATTTCACTGAATTTTCATACAAACGTTTTATTGCTTCAAAACTGCATAATGCGATAAAGTTAATTACGCTCAGTCTTCGTAAACATATTGGAGAACTAATATCTTTACATAACCCTATATTTTATGTCCTTCGTAAAATAGTTTATATCATTTTATGTTGATAATATTTTGATAGGATCCACAACTATTAGGTCTGTCTCCTGCTGAAGTCTTACAATCTGTGGGAAGATCCATCACCTTAACAGGAAGAAATTTATTAATAGGAAATAGGAACCTTCGAATCGAAATAAAAGACGATTTTTCCAACACTAAACTATGTTCTGTGTATGTTTCTACAAATGATACTAAAACATATTTTGAATAAATCATCATATACGTTGTGAATTAAAATTGTTAAAAATACTCTTCATACTTTGACAACTTTTAGGAAAATGAAGGTTTCATCTGACGAGGCAATAAAATGTGTTCCGGAGCCCGGTAACAGAACAGGGCCCATATAATAAAGGTTTTGTTTGATAATACATCAGTTAGGACATTACAGAACATGAGTTTTTACTTACCTGTCTGATCCTGTAGTGCAGAGAACAGAACCGTCAGAGTTAAAGAATTTTCAGGTATATAATTGTAGTTATCACTACATTTTACTTAGTGTAATGATATACAATGTGAAACTATGCCTAAATTATTTCAGAAGAATTGTGTTAAAGAGTATAGGTATTTTGTTTTTAGATTTTCTTTGCTTAACCCTGGTTCATGACTTGAATCTTATAATGTATACACTATTTTTCATTTGGTAATTGGTCTTGCATATCATATTTCACTGAGTAATTGGCCTTCATGTGATATTACATTTAGTAATTTTTCTTTCATGTTATATTACATTTCGTAATTGGTCTTCTGTGTAATAATACTTTTAGTTATGGTCTTTCATTTAATATTACTTTTAGTAATTTGTCTTTCATGTAATATTACATTTAGTAATTGGTCTTACATGTGATACTACATTTAATATTTCCATTTCTAATTTTCTTTCTATGTGATAACTCTTTGAAAGTTAGCAGAGTTGAATTCTTGATAAATCTACCGGAATGTAAATTAGGCTGATCAATAGGTCAGCAGCTAAGGAGGCCTGATAAGCCTGCAAATCCCGTGTTATTTTCTCTGTGGCTACCCTTAAGAGGTCAAATATGCCCCGTAAATCTCGTGCAGCTGACTTTTAGTTTGACGTCAGTGTCGAAGACTATAGAAATTGGCATGGGAGTCCTTGTGTAATTAAAATTTATGTCTTCATTTTTAGAAATCTACAATTTTTTTTCACAGTGAAATGAAAATATAAGGATTCACAGTCTAGATAGTATGGCATGCTGGTGACATAACGATGGTGGGAAACATAGGATAATTGATGCAAAACGGGCTTTGCCCGTTGTGCAAATTATCCATGTTTCCTACTATAGTGGACAAACCTGCAATTTGGGTAAAATTTACATGACTAAAAATCATAAGAGTAACGATTTGATGTTGAACTTACATTTTTCTTAGCTACTGTAATGTTGGACTGTTTATGATGGGAGTTGAAATTTTGTGTGGGGGATATCGGCTTTTCTTGCATGGTATAGTTGTTGGTAACATGGATTAACCAAGTTCGGAGTTTTGAGCCCCCAAATTTGAGTGTGGGTCAGACACATCGCGCAGCCTAAATTTCTTCATCTTAGGTAACCCAAATGTTCCCAGATTTATCAGCGGCCATTCTTATATCCCTTATATATTTAAAAATTATTGGTCACTTGTTCTATCTGTATTTTTCAACATAATACTTTAAGAGGGAAGGCTA
>NW_026934636.1:0-5964 GCF_032062105.1 Saccostrea cuccullata | reverse complement strand
AATAGCAGCCTTGTATAATTCAATTCGCTGGTGTCCTCTCTCATAAGATCAAGTTTAAACACAGTCCAACTTGGGACATATTCACTAACCTGCCTTAGACCTGAAGAAGCAATACAAGTTTGGTCACTGCCTGAATTTTTTGGCATTTTACACTTTTTTAAATCAAAGATAAGTTCTGTATTGATGGTCCAAAATAATTTTAAAAAAGAATACTTCTAAATATCATTATAACACTTCTAATGTATATGACTGTTTATTATGTCAATGACTTGTTTATTTGAATGTGTTTTTGATGATATTTGAAGTGATCATTTTACATTTATTATAGTAGTGGTATGGTATGGTTTTATCAGGTATTTATGTGTACAATCTTGATATGTTGTAGATTGCTAGCGGAGAAGCATGGGGTGGAAATTCCTCGCAGTACAGTAAGTTACTGTTACAGAATTAAAGGTTAAGTATATGTTCTGTTAATTAAACAAAGAGGAAATCACTATTTCCTGTCCTTACTTATAGCGTCTAGGGAGCTTTTGATGATAATACTGTTAGGTCATAAATCAAATTCATGTCCTCCATGAAATGTTTAAATTATGAAGTACATACAGTATGGTGAATATTTGTCTGGCCAAATGCAAGATTTAATGATTATACAATTCATCATTATTTTTTCCCAGAATAGGAAAGTCTGACACCTAAAAAATTAGAGATTTTACTGTATAGAATTTACAGTATACTAACATTCTTGAGCAAGGTTTATGTTAATTTTATACAATCTTGATGACTAAACAATAAGATGACTTTATTTCTAGTTGCTGCCTCCAGAGAGACAGAAGGGCTGTCGTAATTTGTTGGGGGAGTACTACCAGTCTCTGTGTAAACACCTACTGACTGATACAAGGAACTAAAGAACATAGAGAGACAGAACCGCCGCATTTACAGGTCAAGCCTGAGGGCCATAAAACTTGGACGAGCACTTTTGATCTCAGTCTCACTTTTCACTATATATTTCTTTGGTAAAAGTGAGACTGAGATCAAAAGTGAGCTGTCTAGTTTTATGGCCCCCAGGCCAGAGTCAAAGTGTTTTAACCCTGAGAGTTTATTTACAGATGAAGGATAAGACAAGAAAAAAGCTGTATCTTCTTTGAAAGTTACTAAACAGCCCCTACAATTGTATGAATAAATGTTGACAAAATATTTTATATTAATGTATACAGGGTTTATTTTCACCATTTTTCACACCAAACAATTTTGCTCTCTTTTGATTTGTAACAGCCTTCTGTTATAATGCTATTGACTTTGATTTGTTGTTTTAAATTCGCTTAATTGCGGCAAGGAAAAAAGAGTGAAAAATAAAATGGGCAAAAATTTTCCTGTATGTAAATTAAATTGTCTTTAATTATTCTATAATTGTCTACACATTTTGTATATGGGTCCTTATCAATGACTGTGAATTTATCAGATTTATGAAATCATTTAGATGAACATGAATTAACATTTATTTTATTGTTTTGTAGACAAAAGGTGAGCTGAGTACTGAGAGAAAGGAGAAGTTTGACACGATGTTACAGGCTTATCAGAAACTACTGACCAATACAGCAGTGTTTGCTGTAAGTTTACCCTGTACATGACACGGCACATTTAACTTTATTACCAAGATCAAAAAAGGTCATTCTGACTTATAAAAGTGGATGCTGTTGGGGTTATGAACCATGAAAAGGAAGATAAACAAATATTCATTGATAAGTTAATAGAAATAATAGTGCATATCACAAGCTTCTACTTCATAAAAAAATGCCTTTTTATTTTATCAATAAAATATTTTCAGCAGGGGTTAAATCACTGGGATAAGGAGCAATTTGAAACAAGCAATAATTTTGTTTTGGCATTAATCTGATATAAGATGCATCTGTGCTTAAAAAGTCCAAAAACTGATTAAAAAGTTATGTACATGTTTTGTATCTTTGTTTGGGGAGTCCTTTTTGTTCATCCTTTGTTATTGTGATGTTTACATGTCTGTAGGACTTGCTGGATGAAGATTTACCAGAGCTGCCAGAAGACGGTAAGATAAGTAAAGGTCCAGTAAAAATCTGTCATAAATATATGATGTTAATACCACCATTATCATATCCAAATATGTTACATGTATAAAGATGAGCAAACTTCCAGCATAAATTTGTTATAAAATATGCTGTAAATACGGCTATCATATCCAAGATACAGGGTGTCCCATAATATATGATACCATTTTAAATTATTGTCAGAGACGCAGGTCTTGATCAATTTCTTTGAAAATTTTCTCATTAAATATTTGAGTAAATACAATTTTTAGCAACAAGTAATTTCTGAGTTAAACAAGATGTGTTTGTGAAACACTGATGCCCCCGTATGGCAACATAGCGAAGGTTATGCTTTCTCAAATGCAGATCAAATACGTTGGTACCAAAGTAAGGCCTTTTCACAAGAAATGTGAAATATAAAACGCTAGCTACACCTGTTCCAGGGTTATGACCAAGGTTAACATTTTATAATATAGGACAAACTCCGTTTCAAGGTCAAAGGGTCAAGGGTATTGAATTCTAAAGAAAGGCTTTGTCTCAAAGATTACGTATAGGAAATATGAAAGCGCTGGCCCTTACCGTTCAAAAGCAATGACCAAGTTAAAGTTTGTAAAAATATAGGTCAATCTCTAAGGTCAAGATCAAAGGGTCAAGATTCTTGATATCCAATGAAAGGTCTTGTCACAAGGATTACACATGTGAAATATGAAAGCTCTAGTCCCTACTGTTCAAAAGTAAGTCAAACTCCAAGGTCAAGGTCAAAGGGTCAAGCTTCTTGATATCCAATGAAAGATCTTGTCACAAGGATTACACATGTGAAATATGAAAGCTCTAGCCCCTACTGTTCAAAAGTTATGGTCAAGGTTAATGTTTGTAAAAAGTAAGTCAAACTCCAAGGTCAAGGTCAAAGGGTCAAAGTTATTATTATCAAATGAAAGGTCTTGTCATAAGGATCAAATATATAAAGTATGAAAGCACTAGCCCTAAACCTTTAAAAGTTATGGTCAAGGTTTGCTTTTTTAAAGTAGGTCAATCTCAAAGGTCAAGGTCAAAGGGTTAAGGATCTTCATATCCAATGAAGTGTCTTTTCACAAGGATTTCATATGTAAAGTATGAAAGCCCTATCTCCTACCGTTCAAAAGTTATGGCCAAGGTTAAAGTTTTTTCACAAGTACGGAAATCTACAAGGTCAAGGTCAAAGGGTCAAGGTTGTTTGTTTTCAGTGAAAGGACTTTAAACAAGCATTAAATATGTAAAGTATAAATGTCCTGGTGTCTACTGTTCAAAAGATATGGCAAAATTAAAATTTTGAAATTTTCATGTAAAAGTGGATCAAACTCCAAGGTCAAGGTCAAAAGGTCAAATTTGGTGGTACTTGAAGAAAGACCTTGTCACAAGGAATAAACATATGAAATATGAAAGTCATAGCTCCACTTAATCAAAAGTTATGGGCAAGGTTAAAGTTTTTGTGGACAAACAGACAACAGAGAGACAGACAGACAGAGAGACAGACAGACACGACAAACACTATAAACCCCCCGAAACTTTGTTTACGGGGGCATAAAAATACATGTACAGAAGTTCATTTTACAAATCAAGTTTAGATAAAATAATATTTGATTGATTTTCTTCATTGCATAAGATATTCATTCCTTACACAAGAAAAAAATAGTTGTTTTGAGGGGGGATAATGCATTTACCTTTTAAGATGCAATATACAAAAATTTTGTCAAATTTTCTTGGATTCATTGAATTTAGTTTGAATTCATCAACAAAAGACATGCGGAATAATAAAAAAATTAAAAGTGAGATCACTATAATGTCCAATACATAACTTCAGTGATTTTTTTAGGGCCGATTTGGGGCTGAAATTCGGCCCCAGTCCCAATTGAAAATATGCTTTTTTTTCCCCAAAAATGTAGTGGAAGTTTCATACATGCCAACTTTCCCGATTTAGGCGGGATCCTCCCATTTTACCCTTTCACCCGCCTTCCCATGGGAAAGAAAATTGCCCTTTTTTCCCGATTTGAAAAAAAAATCACCAAAATTTCCGATTTTAAAAGTAATTCCCTACCGCTGAATTTTGACAATGGGATAACAATGTCAGACGTGTTTATTCAATGCACACAGATAAGTTTCATTGTTTATTTAACCAGATGTTAATTAGGCCTAGACACAGGAAATCACTTCACGCTTAAACCAGAAGTTGCCCACGGAGCAAGAAGCTTATAGCTTGGGGCAATTAGGGGATTATCTTGTTAGTTTTAAAGGGTATGCAAGGTGAAACACATAGATTAACAATATAGTTGTTTGTCATTTTATTAAAAATATAAATTAAAGACAATAAAATGCAAATAAACAATAAAAACAATCAAAAGATGTTTTTTAAAAACAAAAGTAAAAATAATAAAGCATAGCTGCTGATTTTATCTACCTATAATAAAAAATTGTAAAGTTTGCCAGTTAAAATATTATTAAAAAATTAAGATGAAACAATCAAGTGTATGTCAATTAGAATTTTTTTTCCCTCCCTTCTCCCAAAAGTAATTAATATGTTAGGGACTTTGCATGACAAGGAAATACCCACATGGCACCATCAAGCCTGACAAATTTCAAGACTGTAAAAAAAAATAATTCTGTTTTGGATAGGTGGTATAAATTTCTGTAAATTTAATATCTTATTAGAATTTTTACCCATTTATTTTTACCCTTTGAAAAAAATGATTTTAAAGTTGTACAATTTTCAATTTTTCACTATAAATTCTGTCCTGGTAGAAAAAAAGTTGTTTATATATGTAACTAAATACTCCTTCTTTAGTGAAGAGGCACCAGTATTTTACAAAAAAATTTCAATTTTGGAAAGAAAAACATTTTTTGTGGTAAATTAATCCTTGAGTTTTTTTTGATAAGTGATATCAATATTATAAATAAAAAAAAATCATTTCATAATCATTTAATTTTAAACCCAAAAAGTCCCAATTTAAAGCTTTGAAAATTTTGTCACGCGTAAAATTTTTTTGGAATTTTCAAAAGTTGGCATGTATGAATTTTCCCAAAGAAAAACTTACAAAAAGTGTATAAATTCAGTTTATTTATTGCTTGTTTTTAGTGAGTTTAAGCAGTTTAAATATAAGTTGTTCAGCCATGTTTGATTTCTTTATAATTAGATAAATCATACCACTATCGTTCTGGATGCAGTGTTGATTTTCATAAAGAATACTTATTTGTTTTCACAATTGTTTGTTACAGTAATACATAACAAAAAAAAAGCTTTATTACAATGCGTTTTTGGGACTGTGTTTTTTTTAATTCCCAATTTAGTTAAATTGGTAAATTTTCCCCTTTTAAGGGGCCCCCGCCCCCAGTCCCAAAGTACTGAAAAAAAACACTGAACTTTCTTGTATAATTTGTAATGAAATAGATAATATGAACACAAATGAATTGGCATATTTGTAAATAAATTCCTTTAAAAAGATGAAACTCTATTCAAAGGTCAGCTCTCTATAAAAGGTAATTTTAAACATCCCATAGGTGACTCACTGCAGCTTAATACAGGTTTGACTGTAATTTATAAGAATGGTGCCTCTTTCATTTTATTTTAGACTAGTTATTAGCTTTATAGTACATGTAACATGTTAATAAACAGACAGAAAAGAAAAATTTTAAATCAAAAAGGATATGTAAATGATAATCTCTATCTGTGAACTCCTATAAATATCATCTGACATTAAATTAATGAAGGGAATCCATTGGTAAACTCTGTATTCTCATTTCTGTAGCTGTTTGTATGTTGTTGTATGGTTTTTGTCTGAGAGATTGTCTGTATGAGTGTAGAGCAGCCTGGAGGTTCCCTGTCACCTGTTGACAATCCCCCAAAATCTGCCACGATATGTCTCTGAGGGAAAAT
>NW_026934635.1:0-6077 GCF_032062105.1 Saccostrea cuccullata | reverse complement strand
AAAGGAATTATTTTAAAGTAAGTAATCATAGTTGGAGGAGAAAAAATCCTGATTTCAAACGGGTTTTTATCAGGATCATCCTACTATGAGAAGCTCTCTTTTTCAGTTGCTGTGCCTAATTAACCATTAGTTCAAATAGAGTAAACTGTACATTAGAATCAGATGGCTCACCTAAAATCATAATCAAATTTATATCCACAAAAAAGACTAAAATTAACTCAATAAATAAAGGATATTCAATGTTTTGTAGTTGAATATGGAATTTATTTCACGAGTGGGACAGGATTTTTTTTTTTATATTTTCACGAGTGCGAAGCACGAGTGAAAATATCAAAAATCCTGTCTCACGAGTGAACATTGAATTTTCTGTTTATTACATTTTCTTTGATTTTCCCTTTGCCTACGTCTTTTTTGAAATGGAGTCTTAGGCTACATGACGTCATAGTTGAGCGGCTTAGAAGTCATAGCTCAGTGGATACAGCAATATACTTAGGGAACTTTCACATTTTTATTTTATGAAAGCATGGTGTATTAACTCGGTTTCCATTTTATAACAGGTTAAGGAGTATTTTTTAAAACACTCTTGGTGATGGGAAGGAAAATCTAGAGTTTTCCCACACTTCTGATATTCTTTCACGCTGTGACATGATATCATTTTGATATCCTTTCACACTCTGACAGGATATCACTTTCTTCAATGAATAAATTACAACATTTCACTGTTAAAAATGTAATAAAATACCGTAAGTCTAATGTTATTTACATCAATAGGTCTTTGTGACGTCAAGAAACACAAAATCAAGAACGATAACCGGCTAACAAATTTATCAAGTGGACAAGTTTAGGCCTTCATTTTTCTGTTAAGCAAAGGCAATTTTTATTTACAAAGCGTAATTTGACATTCTTTCATACCAGTCTTTATGTTTAAAAAGTAAAATCCTAGTGTTATGAACTGTTTCGTATGACCTTTAAGCTACAGTGTGCCATTCAAAGTCTACGGGAGAGAAAACAGGAAGTCAAAAGAATCCATTAAAGAGAATTTAAAGCAATGCTCTTAATATAAAATTCCATAGAAGCTGATCAAATCTTCTGGCTGATATTGGTGTCTCGGGCTGATACAGGATGTGATATGTAAAAGGATATGAATCGTTCTTTATGTTCTGCATTCAATTCCATTAAATGGGAGGCTAACATATGCTTGATACCTTACCATTTACCTGTGTTATATCTCCAAGAGTTCCTAATAGGAATTTTATATTTGATGTAAATTATCAAATGTAAACATGTTCTTAAATTGTTTTGCTAAAAATATACACAAATTATCCTTTCATTGCTATTTTAACAATAAACGTTTGGTATCAGAATACATATATCAGATACATAGTCTGGAGAAAATGTGCATAAAGTGTCCTTTTAATAAATAGGAAAAAATCAACGCTACTTTACTTTGTACATTTACGATATCATAAATTCCCTCCTAGTTATGACCTTTATCAAATACTCTAGATCTCTCCTTGTTTCAGATTAAATAGGTGGATGTTTAAATTAAGAGCTTTTGGGCCTTTAGTTTTTAATAGAAAGAAAAAAAATATTTCAATGATCTTTTGTCCAAGACCTCTCCTGCCAAAACCGAAAGCTCTTTTCTTCAGTTATCAATGTAAGCAGAAGTTTCAATATTTTCCAAAACAAAATAATTCAAAACTAGAGGTATTGTTAGAGATGAGTTCACTAAGTGATACCCTCCGCCTCCCACATGATAGCGGCGCGGGTAGTGGGAAAAATATTTCACTTGCGGATACAAGCACCAATTTTTGCATGAAGGTTCTTTGACTATTACTGAAATAAGAAATTATTTCAAAATGACGTCTGTTTTTATATTTTTTTCTGATATTTTATATGTTTCTTGGTAATACTTTTATTTTTTTCTGAAATAATAAAAAGGGAACTTGGTATATGATGTAGTTTGAGCTCCATTTTACATATACATACACTGCACATGCGCTTGAATACAAAAAAGCTGTTTTAATGACATAATTGACTTAAAGTCTTCTGAACAGTGTACAGCTGCATAAAGCAGTGTAAGGTAATTTGAAACTAAAGCAGTAGAAGTCGTTTTACACCCACATCTTAGTTGTTTTTGACATGATGCAGTAATTAGTTGCAAGAATGTCCAGTGTGAGACCCAAACTCGCATTCTTTTTACCAACCCCACCTAGAAGTTGATGGTAAAGTTAGACACTCGCACAGTGACTGACCCCATAAATGTCCATCCTGCAATTCAATTCTCCTAATATGCTCTACAAGAGCAGTTCATGAGGGAGGGGATCGAGGCGTGCATCATTTACGTTATTGGCATTGTTGATCGTACATGATGACAATACATTTTCGACTAGTACATGTAAATTGGTTATAGGTTCTGTCAAATTGTCACAAGGAGTGCTTCAGGATCGGAATATTTCTGTGGCGTTCTCAAACATACTCATGGCCTGTCTTTATACCATTCCCAACAAAGGCTGACACTGTATCACATCCCATTAATGCATAAAAGAATGGTAAATAATGCATTTGATCTAGGCCCAAGTGATCCAACAATATCATGAATTTGTATCCATCGCAAATCCTTGTCCTTTAAAATGTCATCCATAGCTGATCCTCATTCAATTCATCAAAAAGAGTTACAGTACACTAACAACAACAACGTTTGCAACCGAGCTGACTATGTTGATTGATATGCCATCACCCAGTGCTGCATGTTTTGCATGTAGGAACATGTGGGTGTCAGCTTCTTCATGGTTGCATGGTGGTATAAAGTCAGTTTCTAAAGCTTTACTGACAACATTTTCTTCCTACTACAGTGTCAGTAGTTGTCTCTGTAATCGTAAATATAAATGTGTCTGCTAAAACCCAAATAGTTTAGTTTTGTTCTCATCACACTGAAGGAAAGTGTTCCATGACTTTGGTGGTCTAGTGTTTCCAGTTACTTTTTCGTCTAGACCCCCTGCCACACTTTCTTTCAGTTTCTGCCTTAAGACGATGGTCTTTCTAAACATCGAAGATAGTGTATGCCCTCAAATTATCTTTTGAAGGGGAATTAATCTTTGGAAGGATAATGACATTGGCATATTAAGATTTCGACTTTGCCCAGGTTGTTTTGAATTGACTAATAACGCACTGTCATTTACCAGTGAATCAACTTTCAGTTCATTATTTCGGAACTCTTGACCTGCTTCCAAAATAGGCATCAATTGAGATTTAACACCCGTATTTAAGAAACCATGTTGTGAAAGAGAGGGGATCCTGGTTTTCATGTTCGAAATATTATTGTAGATCGCATTGCCTACTCTGAAAGAAAATTTTGAAAGAAAACCTAGAAAAAAGGCTACAGTCTTCAAAATTTACTAATTTTGACTTTGAAAAATCAGATTTTGGTTTGGGATTAAATAGACGAAATTTATTCTTCTGAAAAAGTTCATAAACCTGGATTAAACCCTGCACATATTCCTAAAAAGAAATTCCCTATATTGTTCTCTCCTATTTTCAATACCGGTATTTCATCTGCAGTTTCAGTTTCGACAACAGCTATAAAGATCCAACGACTCTTCTTCAAGTGGATGTCCCATTTCCAAAAACATAGACAGAGGCCGATTGCTTTTGAAAAAAAACCTTTCTGAGCAGCATGGGTTTCTTCGTAATGTTTTCTTCTTCTCGTGAATATTTCCACATATTCATGTAAACTCTTCAGTAAGTCTGCTGATTTCTGACCCAGTTACCACCCTGCACCTTAGTGAAGCTGGATCTTAAGTTAACGATGACCTTTTACAATTATTATAACATTGTTTTGCTCGTGGGCTTGACCAATGGCAATGGTTGAAAATAACTCAAGTCTTTCTCAAGGAAAATTCCCTTTTCAAATGCTTAGCATATGTCCAGGTGCTTTGTTTGCACCTGAAGGTGAAATGGTAGCTATAGAGCATAATTTATATGACCAAGAGCCAACAATATGGAATCTGATATGATAAAGACGACGAGAGAGGACGACGAGTTCCTAAAGAATTCTTTACCAAAATTTGAATTGTGAAATCTTTGTATCTTGTTCTGAATTCTAAGAAAAATAGGTCATCTATTTTAATTTCATCGCAATCATCGAGTTCCTTTGCATTTTGATATGCCTTTTTATCAAGTTACACAGACAGCGGGCTCTAATCTGACGATCTTGCCCTGTTTAAGCTAGATTAGAAACTGTAAGGAAAGACTCAGCAGTTCCAGAATATGCAACTTATGTCTGCTTGAGTTAATGCTGTCATCCAGCCGCTTCCTTTTAACAAATCACCAAGCAGTTTGAAAGCTGCCATTTCAATATGCAACCCATCATACATATTAAAAAAAATATATCTTCACCATAAATTTCCGCTCATTCTCATTGTATCTTTTGGCATGAACAAATATAGCTTGGTTATAAGCCATCACAGGCGTTTGTCTTGGATTTGAAAAGGATGGTACTGCCTTCATTTTATCCATGATTACCTGTTATTTCATGTCATAAATACAAAGATTGGTTACCTTTTGTTTAATGTTCTGTGAAGCATTACCTGTTGGTTTATGTCATAAATACAAAGATTGGTTACCTTTTGTTTAACGTTCTGTGAAGGATTATTTCACTCATTAAGATTAAACGTTGCGTGAAAGAATATTTCAGTCAATGAGATTTTCATTGCATGGAGGATCATTTCATTTATTGAGATTTTACCTTGCCTTGAAGGAGTGTTTCACTACAAGAAATTTTTCGTTTCTTGATGGATTATTTCACTTACTGAGGACTTTCAAATACTAGTATAAGATTTTACTTAGTATTTAGGCCCACTGGATAGTGAGGGAACGCCTGTGAAGCTTTTGTGAAACATCTACACGTATTAAAAAATGGCTTCTCGCTACTGTGATGATACATATTATTCAGTGTAACTATATGTAAATCTATAATAGGGAACGATATAAACAAATGCATTATAAGAAAATCAATTTGTATAAGAATTACTTTGGTTGTAAAAGACTGTATATGATGCCAAAATGGATAAAAATATCATCATATTGTTTAAGTGGCGGCCATCTTGAAAATGGCGGAAATCGCGGCGGCCAGCGACGTTTTAGATTTAGTGGTATCAGATAGACATTTATGCCAAATTTCATGCTTGTATTCACAAGTGAACTATTTTGCTGAAATTTTGGTCTAAGCCGCTACACTATGAATACAATTGCAGTGTCCATGTTTTGCTATGGGAAACCCAAAAAAATGTGTCGAATCAAAAAGTAAAATATGCAATATGTTATAAAGATTCTGTCCAAGTCTCATCAAATTTTATTCAGTAGTATGGGGGGTGTTGCGGATAACAGATGGATACCCCACAGAGAAACAGACGGAGGGACGAACATCCCGATTACTATATACCTTCCCGCTTTTCTATTGGGGTATAAATATGTCTAATAGATTTTACCTACACGAGACCTCCCATCTCATTTTCAAAAGTTCCCGCCCACATGCGTAAAATACAGAGACAGCTGCACGAAATTTACATGCATATTGGGCCTCCTTAGCTGCTGAAGTATTGCTTGGCAAAATTTACATCCGGTAGAATGATCATGACATCAAATAAGCTATTTAAAGAGTTATCACGAAAAAAGCCCAAACAAATTGAAATGGAAATATATAGGGATATATATGCTGAAGTAATGCGCTAAGCTTTTAAGAATACGTTTTAGGGCGGCAATTATGCGTTTTAGGAAAATTCTAAATACTTCAAAGCACAACAATAAACTTCCGCCACAGTAGGTCATAAAAAGAAACAAAGGTTACTTACACAAATGTTTGTTTATCTGATATCATAATCCGGAATTATATATTCTATATAATGCTGGTTCCTGTTTAATATACACCCGTTTACTAGTAATTCAATAAAGTAGTGGTATTAAAGCAAGAATAGGGCATCCCAATTTACCAATTTAAACAATATAAAATTGACACATTTTAAGAAATCAATGTGTTACAATAATTGTTTAAAAGATTTCAATTTTGTTATTGACAA
>NW_026934634.1:0-6051 GCF_032062105.1 Saccostrea cuccullata | reverse complement strand
GGGGGGTTGGCTTAGGCACACAAATGTTTATCAAAGATATACATAATATAGGCATTGAAAATCGGGGCTTACCTTGGGGGGTCCACTTTCAATTTGTTACCAACGGCTTAGTACATGTATAAGAAAAAAAAAAGAGTTGGGCTGAGAGAACTTATACTTGTCGTCTCCTTGTTCTTAATGAATGAGGGCAAATCAATACATGTAAATTAAAAAGTTTTACGAAAGATATATTTATAACAAATTGATTCTCCCCATTACTAAAATCTAAGTCTCGAATTTTTGTTTTATACATTTTTTTAAGTGCTTTAAAAGTCCCATTGTTAAAAATGTTTATGTATATTCTTAACGAACATAAATTCGAAGTGTCTTGAGTGTTTCCAACAATTAACGCTCTTTGAAAAAAAAATTCATAGTACTTTGATTATGTCCAAATTTTAACACACTTTGAAAAAAAATTCAAAGTGCGTAATTTTTTCAAAGTGCGTTGCCACACAGCGTTAACCTCAATACATTTTTATGTCACATTAACCAGGGAGGAGGATGGAGATAACGAACAGTATTCAACATCAAAGTCCATAAAACAATACAAAATAGGAGCAGAGCAAACACGGACCTCCAAAACATCAGAGGTGGGATCAGGTGCCATGGAGGAGTGAGCATCCCCTGCTGACCGGTCACACCCGCCGTGTGCTCCCTGTCATGATCTGGAAAGGACAGAAAAATCCGTCGTCAATTCAGTGTATAAATAATGGATTAACAATTAGTATGAAAAACGTCAGTCAGCATTTGTCTTAATCATAAATTGTATCCGCTTCTTGAATATATTGTTGCACAGTGCTCTTGAAGTTTTTCCTGCACTATTGTCAATATCTTAGTGAGGACTAACGAAAGAGGTTTGGTAGAACATTTACTGGAACCCGCAATGCATCTTTGTTTGTAAGGATTTTTATGAAGTTTGGGAATCCAATATATAGGCAGTCATCAAAAATGTGCACAAACTGTCCTGGGTTCATATGTAAATTAATATTTAATACTTCCTGTCTCAGGCCCTATAAATCATCAAACCTCTGTCCGTGTAAAAAATGACTTTAAGCAGTGAACAAAAAATTACAGAAATACGGCAAAGTCATATTATGAAATTCATTTTTAGCCGGACTTGTTGCTCAAAGAGCAATTGCCGGCTTATGTCATCCTGTTCAAGACGCAGAAGGATAAAACGTACGCTCAACTAGAACCTCGGATCCCCCGCAAATAGTTCGTCATTTTGCGTAGTAATAAAACATTTTAGGAACTCTTCAGGCATTAAAGGCACAAACGTTAATTCATCGATATCGATACGGAGACCTCAGGTCACCTTATATAATAATTGAATTTTATATGATAGACAGTTTTCTTCGTCTTACTCCAAAATAATCATATTTATAACTTTATACAGATCTACTTTCCAATATATATATATATATATATATATATATATATATATATATATATATATATATATATATATATATATATATATATATATATATATATATATATATATATATATATATATATATATATATATATATATATATATATATATATATATATATATATATATATATATATATATTTATTTATTTATTTATATATATATATATATATATATATATATATATATATATATATATATATATATATATATATATATATATATATATATATATATATATATATATATATATATATATATATATATATATATATATATATATATATATTAGCAGAAACGTGAAAGTTATTAGGGGGACCAGAGGTAACCTTATATTATACATCAGTAGGGAGATCAGTGGTCACCTTACCCTATTGTTATATTGTACATCATTAGAGGGATAATAAGTCACCTTACATTTTAAATTAATAGGGGGCCACAAGTAACCTTTTATTGCACATCATAAGGGGAAACAGGGGTCACCTTATATTGTACATCTGTACGGGGACCAGTGGTCACCTAATATTGTACATTAATAAGAAGACCAGAAGTCACCTTATATTGTAAATCATTAGGGTGAATAGAGGTCACCTTATATTGTACATCAGTAGGGGGACCAGAGGACACTTTATATTGTTCATCAGTATGGGGACCAGAGGTCACCTTTAATTGTATATCAATTAGAAAACCAGAGGTCACCTAATATTGGACATCATTTGGGGGACTAGAGGTCACCTTACCATGTACATCAGTAGGAGAACCAGAGGACACCTTATATTTAAAATCAATAAGGAAACCAGAGGTCACCTTACATTGTTCATCAGTAGGAGGACCAGAGATCACTTTATATTGTACATCATTAGGGGGATTAGAGGTTATCATATTTAAAATCATTAGAGGTCACCTTATATTGTTTATGAGTAGGAGAACCAGAGGACACTTTATATTGTACATCAATAAGGAAACCAAAGGTCACCTTATATTTTACATCAATAAGTCTAGAGGTCATCTAATATTGTACATCATTAGGGGGACTAGAGGTCACCTTATATTGTACATCAGTATGGGGACCAGAGGATATCTTATATTGTACATCAGTAGGGGGACACCAGAGGACACCTTATATTGTACATCATAAGGGGGACTAGAGGTCACCTTATATTGTACATCAGTAGGGGAAACCAGAGGTCACTTTATATTGTACATTATTAAGAAGACCAGAGGTCACCTTATATATTGTACATCATAAGGGGGACTAGAGGTAAACTTTTATTGTACATCAGTAGGGTGACCAGAGGATATTTTATATTGCACATCAGTATGGGGACAAGAGGACACCTTAAATTAAACAACAATAAGGAAACCAGAGGTCACCTTATATTGTTCATCAGTAGGGGGACCAGAGGTCACCTTATATTGAACATCAATAAGGAGACCAGAGGTCACCTTATATTGTACGTCTGTAGGGGGACGAGAGGTTATCTTATATTGTACATCAGTAGGGGGACCAGAGGTAATATTATATTGTACATCATTAGGGTGACTAGAGGTCACCTTATATTGTACTTCAGTAGGGGGACCAGAGGTTATCTTATTTTGTACATCAGTAGGGGGACCAGAGGTCACCTTATATTGTTTATCATTAGGGTGACTAGAGGTCACCTTATATTGAATATCAGTAGGGGGACTAGAGGTCACCTTATATTGTATATCAGTAAGGGGACCAGAAGTCGCCTTGTATTGTACATCAGTAGGGTGACCAGAGGTTATCTTATATTGTACATCAGTAGGGGGACTAGAGGTCACCTTATATTGAACATTAATAAGGAGACCAGAGGTCACCTTATATTGAACATCAGTAGGGGGACCAGAGGACACCTAATAGTACAAGATAGATCAATATTGTACATCAGTATGGGACTAGAGGTCAACTAATATTGTACATCTGTAGGGGGAGCAGAGGTTATCTTATATTGTACATCAGATGGGGGACTAGAAGTCATCTTATATTGTTTATCAGTAGGGGAACCAGAAGACACCTTAAATTGTACATCAATAAGGAGACCAGAGATCACCTTATATTCTTCATCAGTAGGAGGACCAGAGGACACCTTATATTGTACATCAATAAGAAGACTAGAAGTCACCTTATATTGAACATCAATACCAGGACCAGAGGACACCTTATATTGAACTTCAATAAGGAAACCAGAGGTCACCTTATATTGTACATCAATAAGGAGACCATAAGTCACCTTACATTCTACATCAATAGGTTGACCAGAGATCACCTTATATTGTATATAAGGAGGGGGACCAGAGGTCACCTTATATTGTTCATCAGTAGGGGGACCAGAGGTCCCCTTATATTGAACATCAATAAGAGGACCAGAGGTCACTTTATATTGTACATCATTACGGGGACCAGAGGACACCTGATATTGTACATAAGTACGGGGACCAAAGGTCAACTTATACGAGGGTTGTTCAATAAATAATGTCCTCGTGCTCGGAAAGAAACAAAAGACGCTTTTCAATAATTTAATCATTATGAATTTACCTAATATTATTAATACCTGTCCGTAACATTTTTTATCCAATTTCTGATTGTTTTTAGAACTCATTTTTAGGTATTACCCTTTGTATACTGGATTATGGCATATCGTATGATTTCCTGGACTTGTTTCTTCCTTTTGAAAGGCGGTTTTTCAAGTTTGGAAAATGAAACAAGTCAAAAGTCGAAAGATCTGGCGAATAATTGCATATTGTTAATGCGGAAGAACATTAACTTTCTGTTTATCCCAAAGACTCCTTTACTCTTCAGGGCGTGCGGAATTGGACGCTGTCATGAAAAAATCTAATGTAGCGGATTCCTGATTCTCATTAACCTTTTGATTTTTTTTTTTGAAAATCCTTTCTAGATTCCTCCAGAAATTAAACTGCCTCTCCGAATATGAATTTGAACATCAAGACCACTAATATATAAGAAAATTGCATATAAATCTGTCTTTGTGCTCCTGCAATTCTCTGCTCCTCTAAGACCTTTGCTGTTTTTGTTAAGTACATCTTATTGTAAATTTTGGGGGTTTTAAGCAATAGATTCAAGTTTTATTATCTGTTTGAAATTCAAACGAAAGTGGATAGCTACAATTACTGATATTTTTAATAATTGTTTAGATATTCTTACACGCAGTCGTTTTCACTCATGTTTTAAAGATGTACACTATAAAGTGACCTCTGGTCTTATAAACATTTTGTTAGCTCTGGTTTCCGCATAAAGATTATGGGAACAAGCGGAAGTCTTATTGCACATCCAAAAGGATTTCATACTTTACAAATTGTAGTATATGAATGCGACAAAGGTAATCTTATGTTGTACATTATTACGATGTTACTGAAAGTTGTAAGTTGGCAATAATTTAAATTCAAGGTATGTGTAGAATTATTTTTCAAATCCTCTCCAAAAAAAGTTGCGACCCTAATTTTTTGACAGGGAGAAAAGTGCAAAATTTCTCCGAATTCTCTAAATGTATGTATTTGGAATTTGGAGGATTAGTCAACTTGCTTGTATCCCAAAAGTAAATAACAATTGGTGCATTTTTAAAGTTTTATTTCCTTTTTACTGTAGTTTTGATGGGTTTACGAATTTGATGTGTTAATTCCAGGGAAAGGGAAGGAGAACTCCATGCAGCCCCAAACTTCGCAATACAGGGTGTACATCTTCTTTGTAAAATAAATAATTTCAGGGGTTTACAAAAAGTGTTAAAGTGATGAGGTCACCTATTGAAGCATGACCTCATAAGGAAGACAAAGGAGACATTAAATAATTTATTAACAAATAATTATTCCATTATGTTAACGGATTGGTGAAAAGTTCGAGCGAAATGGAAAGGTTTTGGGTGGTAGGGGGCAAAATCTTCATCCCCCTGCTTGTTAGAGATCTGCAAATGCAGAGACTGGGCGTCGTTTACTCTGAGTCGCTTACTTTAAGTAAGGATATCAGAGGTTAGGCACTGTGCCATATAGATACTATAACCTTACATGGAATAATAAAATCATAGGGGAGACCACAGGTCACCCAACATAATCCATAATTGTTAAACTCTTATCATAATATATATCTTATAAAATTGCAGTTAATGTTGCTCAGCACACCCCCCCCCCCCCCGTCTTTGTTTTATTATCGTCAGATGGTTATTCCTTTGACAAAAATAAATTTTCTGGGTTTTTTAACACTGTAAAGGTAACTGTGGTCAGACGAGGGATCGTCGAGGTTTATCATACAGCTATGCAATTTCGGAATGTTGGTCTTCATTCACGCATGTCTTCTTGTAAAATGTCTCTTCCTGCACTCAAATTGCTAGAACATTTTTTACACTACTGTATAAAGATTCTTTTCTACGAATATCTTCTGTGTGCTCGATTATGACATTGAGCAGTCGGCGAATGATACCGGTCGATAGGGATTGTTTAACCAGCAATGTCACCTGATTCCATCTTTGTTATTTATAGTGAATCTTGTTTTCTTTGCTCCTAAGTGATAATTGTTTATTATTACATTTTTACCCGTGAAATAC
>NW_026934633.1:0-59833 GCF_032062105.1 Saccostrea cuccullata | reverse complement strand
CCGGGGGTCATTTGAACAATTTAGAATCTACATTATACCAGGATGCTTCCACATAAGTTTCAGCTTTTCTGGCCCAGTGGTTCTTGAGAAGAAGATTGTGTTTCCTATATCTATCTATGTAAAACTTTGATACCCCATTGTGGCCCCGCCCTTCCCCCGGAGGTCATGATTTGAACAATTTAGAATCTACACTATACCAGGATGCTTCCACTTAAGTTTCAGCTTTACTGGCCCAGTGGTTCTTGAGGAGAAGATTTTCAAAGATTTTTCCTATATATTTCTATATAAAACTTTGATTCACCATTGTGGCCCCGCCCTTCCCCCGGGGGTCATGATGTGAACAATTTAGAATCTACACTTTACCAGGATGCTTCCACATAAGTTTCAGCTTTTCTGGCCCAGTGGTTCTTGAGAAGAAGATTTTTTAATGAACCAACCCTATTTTTGTCTTTTCTTGATTATCTCCCCTTGCGAGGGGTTATGTCCCTTCATTTTAACAATTTAAATTTCCATTCACCCATGGATGCTTTGTACCAAGTTTGGTCAAAATTGGCCCAGTGGTTCTTGAGAAGAAGTCGAAAATGTGAAAAGTTTACAGACGGACAGACAGACAGCTAGACAGACGGACGGACAGACAGACGGACGGACGACGGACAAAATGTGATCAGAAAAGCTCACTTGAGCCTTCGGCTCAGGTGAGCTAAAATTATTGAACATACCAACGAGAAGTATGAAAGCCCTAACACCAACTGTGCAAAAGTTATAAGTTATAACTAAGGTTGAAGAGTGATATATTTTTGTAAAAGTGGTCAAACTTCAAGGTCAAAAGGTCAAATTTGGTGGTGGTGGTACCCAAAGAAAGGTCTTGTCACAAGAAATACAAGTGTACAGCAGTGAAATATGAAAGCCATAGCCCCACTCACTCCAAAGTTATGAGCAAGGTTAAAGTTTTTGAGGACAAACAGCCAGATGGACTACAGGGCAAAATCTATTTACCAATACGTCTTATTTCAACTATGGAAGAGTTTAAAGGCCGGGGCCCGGATATAAAAGGCAGCCAATCGAAAAATGTTGGGGAAATTCAACTTTCTATGCAGCTTTCAGATTTGAGAAGCATTTTTGAGAAAATATGCTTTTTTTGATCATATTAAATTCTAATTTTTGGCATGGAAGCAGCCACCTTGATTGTGAATAATGTGTCCATCTTTCATAGTTGAAAAAAAATTATATCTTGAGTAATTTAGGAATAAAGTTCTGAAGCTGCACTGAATTTTGAATTTCTTCTCAGTGATTGACAAAGTAGGCGGAGATAACCAGTGTTTTGTTTACACAGGAAGTGGCTGTAGCCATGTGCTGCAGCACATGCTCTGCGTGGTATTACTATACTATAAATAGTTTTCACTAGTGATTTTTATAATTTATAGAGAAAAAATGACTGAAAAACATTTTATTTTGTCAATGAATAGTAAATACACAGGTTTTGAAAAATAAACACACATGTACAGTTACTGTATTAAATATTTTTTTCATACAAACCTTAGGTGAACAAGTGATAAGATAGCTCAACTAATATATTTAAGTATATTCCAGTCACTTAATTATATGAAAATAAAATATTCACAAGTCAAAAGAAATATTTTAACACAGGTTTGAGTTCCTAATCACTCCCACATATGTCCCATGTATGGCTGATCATTGGGATTAGGTAGCCAATGTCTCACAACGGTCACAACACATTTTGGCATAAGGTCCCTCCTGTGATAAATGTAATTTTTTCTCCGCGGATCCTGTTGTAGGGCATTTCTTTTCCTCTGAATATATCTCGGATCCTTCCATACATTTCTATGGAACAACATAGTCCAGAATCTTTTGTATTTGTCCTTTCTCCTCTGAGAATTACTTCTGTTTGGTGCCTCCGGATCCTCTAACCACAACATTTGTCGGTTGGTTTCCGATGTTATGCATGGACGGCATAGACAATGGATACATTCCTCTTCTTCATCGTTCTGATTTATAACAAAATCAGCAACATCATCATTGTTCTGCTCCTCTTGGACCTGGTTTCCATTGTCCTCAATTGGAACCTCATTGAATTCCCACTCATGGTGTGCAAATAGATGGCGTATTGTTTCTTTCTGAGTTTCTGTTACTTCAATAGCTAAAATAGATTTCTCTTCTGTTTCCTCCATGTTGTACTCAGCAAATTCCAAGATGGCTACACATTTACACATGTAACACTGGAAAGCCCAACCATTTCAAAAGGACCATACGGGATACATTTAATACTTACATGCAGAAAGAGAAACAAACCACATATGTATGCATAGAGCTGCACAAATGTATTATAATGTTTAACATACTCTTCATTATCATTATTTTTTAATTAAAATGGTTTAAGATAGATAAATTTTAAAAAGAACTTTATTAGGAAACCCTAATGTGCCTCTGCATCTCTGCAGTGAAAGGTCAGATTATGTCATTGTCAGATGCTAGATCAGGATTTTGGCGGGGAAGTGCTAACTACAGATAGGATTAGGTGTCAAGTCTGACCATTTTTATGTGAGGGGTGTCAAGATTGCATATACATAGCTTCTTGGATGTAGATATCTAAAAATTAAGTTGTTTTTTTAAAAAATGTTCAAAAAAAAAATACAGGCTTTTTATAAAGTGTTCATATATGCAATTTAGCATCATTTGTGGAGTTAAAGAAAAAAATTATGCATGTTTGTAAACCAACGCCCCTTTATAAAGAATAATAGTATATTCCAAGAATTAGTATCTTGTACATTTATTTGTAAAAACCAAAAACCTCAAAACAAAGATAGCGAATGAAAGTGAATATGTCTAGTCCACCGAAAAAACGAAAGAGAACACCAAGTTTCAGAATTGAATTATCGGGAGATGAAAATAATAAAACCAGTGTTTTGGAAAATTTGCAAAAACTAAGGAGTGAATTAGAGGGCAAACTGAACAAACATGTTGGAAATCTACAAGTCATTGAATATCTCTTTTCTCTTTGGAGTGAGGAAAGAAATGAGGAACACGACATCCAAGGTGATGTTGCACAGTCTGCCCAAGAAAAATCTCCAGCTCCTAGTCCTTACATAAAAGTTCAGAAAAAGGATGTGAATCAAAAACTCTTCTTGTGTGCTGAAGAATCTTTGAGGAGACTGGTGGAAATTGCAGAATACCATGGTCAAAATTGTTCAAGGAATTTAAAAATGAAGAAAGTGCAACAAAGAGGACATGTAATGTCAACCAAATTTCAATGCGAGGAAGAGGGGTGTAGGCATACGTTTCTGTGGTCATCATCTCCTTATTTGCCCAATAATGAATATTTGGTAAATAACCGTGTCAACCATTCTTTATTATGCAGCGGGATGCTTCCATCACACTACACTAGATTTGCCGATGAAGCAGGTATTGGAAAAATATCAAAACAGGATAGGCAAAAGTTTTTTAATCAATCTAAAAAACACATTCAAAAGGAGTATGAAGACTCCATCTACACAGCAACTCTGGAGGAAGTAGCATCATATGAAGATCTCGAGAGTATAAATATAATGACTGATGCACGACATGGCTGGCGCAAAAATGCCAAAGATTCCAGTGTAGTGGCTATTGGGGACAATACGCACAAAGTTTTATCATGTCAACACATAACAAAATCTGATGATCAAGTGTCACAACAGCATGAAAAACTCGGAACGGAAAGAATATACCAACATTTGAAAGATCAAAATGTAGCTGTAGGAATTCATACTCATGACAGGAATCTGTCGATTAATAAATATATCCGTGAGGAATGTGAGTCTACAAATCAAAATGACACCTGGCATGCAGTCAAATCAGTTAAGTCCTCTTTGAAAAAAGTATCTTCTGGGCCAGCATATCTTGAGGGAAAAACCTGGTCATCTCAACTTGATGACAAAGTGGAGCCAGTGTGCACTCACTTTCACTGGGCCATTAGAAACTGTGATGCAGATACCGCAAAACTTCAAGCACTTCTATTGAACATAGTAGAACATTACAAGAACAATCACTCAAATTGTCATTCGTCCTCCAGGTGCAAAACGGATCCTAACTATGAAATATCTCGGAAAGTTATTTCTAACCCGTGTGCCGAGAAGTTGTTGCTAGGAGTCGTAAAAAATTCTATTGTTTATAAGCATCCACAGGATTACATTTTATGTCATGATACATTTTATGTTGAAAGCTTCAACAATGTCATGAATGTATACCAGGACAAAAGAATATCATTTTCTGATGACATGTACAGAGCAAGATCCAATTTGGCCGTATGTCATTGGAATGAAAACGTGGACAGAGATTATACATCTGTTTGGAGACCAAACCACCGAATGCCAAGAAGTGCTAAGGGTAAAAAGAACTACAAAAAATTAACTTTCTCATTTAGAAAAAATATTTGGACACGATATGTGAAGAGTGTCTTCAAAGCTAAAAGAAGAAACTGATGTTATTGATTTTATTTGAAGGAGACATGTGTAAATATCCCAAATTGTAAGAACTTTAAATCAAACTCCATTATTTACATGTAATTAGTTTGAAACTTTTGTCCTGATTATCTGCAAAATCTTAATTGTTTATACACTGCATTTATGTGTTAATAAGTAAATGTTGTATACTTAATTAAACTTGAATAATTAGAGATTTGCAGTACACGCACATTTCACTTCTTTATTTATATTTACACACAAAATGAAATGGAATTCCCACTGTCGGTAATTTGTAAACAAAGCTGACTCAGCTCAGTGCAGTTCTTATCAGCAGCACTGACAGTGATGGAGATAAGCGCCGCCTATTTTACCAGGTGGCAAAAAATCTAGGTCGCCCCCGGCCTTTAAGATTTTAGTGCGCTCCTCTGTAAAAAAGTTGCAGAGTGTACAAATCTTTCAGGATTTATGGGACAAACGTAACATAAACATGTAAACAATATGTTGGATGTCGATGAACAAATCCTAACAAAAATCAAATGAATTATTTTATTGTTGTGGACTTTATACATGTTATATGCATGAAGAGTAGAAAGGACAAAAATATCAATTTTTATCTATTGTTTATCATATGTATTTAATTATCATCTAAATATAATTCACATGCTTTGGAAATGTATTATATTATTGGATGATAAATGAGATGGGAGTCCGAGAACATAACAAGGGATAAGCCTATAGCGCAACAAACATGAAGGTGAAAAAATTAAATCTCAATATGTTATGTCGCGACTACCAATGAGTACCTCGCAGTTATCTAACTTACCTCCGCTCTTTTGCGAGGGAGTCAAGAAAAGTCTAAATTTCTGGGGGCAAATGACATTGTTTACATTAGTGACAATCGAATGATTCGAACAATTTAATGCCAAAATCACGATGTTTTGCCAGATATTGAATTCCAAATAGTAGATTGTCAAATAAGGAAAGTTAAGAATATTTTATATACTGAAAAATGTGACGATTTTCAATGAAAATTTAACTATAAGAGTCCGCTTAATTAAACATATCTTTAAAAATGTGACAATTTAGGATTGGCTCCTCTCAAAAATGTATAAGGCTGGTTCAGCGATTGTCTAGCGAGGTATTCCACCAGTATTTTTTACTTATCTGTCCTTATAAATGCTACAATCATCGATCTTGCATTAATTGTATTGAATAGCACATTGCTCCCACCCAACAGATGATTCCTACCTCCTTCATGAAAGAGTTCAGCTAAGTTAAGTAATCGCGATATCAAGTATTGTATCAAAATTTTCCGAAATATTTCATCTAAAATTAAAGTATACTTTATGTAAATCTGTCAAATCTCTACAACTTATACATATCTCATGAAGATTGAAGTTTTTGGCCTGTAAAATATAATACACATGCGAAAAAGGGCAAATTGAGTCATTTTTTCACACTTTTAGTGTTGTAAAATTGGACAAATTTACTATTATCAAATTGAATCGGAAGAACACAATCACTTATATAATTATATAATTGATAATTTTAAATGTTATAAAAGGTTAGATTTATTCATCCTTAGAAGTATTTTAAAAAGACAATGTACCAGGATATGGATATAATAATTATAACCTCTTCACCATGCACGTTCTCATTTTGTTTACTGCTGATTAGAGTGATGTCCCTTTGGTGAATATAAAAGTTAAACCTGCTCGGCTTGAGAAATACGGCTTGAAAAATATAGTGATCTATCGATGATAATATTTACAATCGATTGTCGCCAATCTGGGCCTTTAAACGACGATTTTTCGATAGTCAGCGACTATCATAACAACACTACACACTTTTTAAAACAATGTTTTGAAATGTATGAGTGGGTCTTCACTCCACTTTTTTTTTCAAGTTTATCCT
This sequence comes from Saccostrea cuccullata, assembly GCF_032062105.1. Taxonomy (NCBI): domain Eukaryota; kingdom Metazoa; phylum Mollusca; class Bivalvia; order Ostreida; family Ostreidae; genus Saccostrea; species Saccostrea cuccullata. The sequence continues at coordinate 53,462 of NW_026934633.1, read as the reverse complement.
CAAAGTTTGCATACAGAATGAAATATACTATTTTGATTTCCAAAATTATGGAGTAAAAACCCAATAAACCTTTTAAAAAATTATAATTTTATGATATAACTTTTGTATCTTTTCGAGAAAAACTTGAAGTCCACTGAGTCAATGGTCATATCACAAACATGATTTAAATGCCAATCCTCATCAGGACTTGTGTAGCATAGTGGTTAGCTTGCTAGTCTCAGTAGAGAATGCTACTCAGGATTTTTATTGCTAGGGTTCAATCTAATGGATACATGTACCACATTTTTATATCTGTGATAGTCAGTTGGTGAAAAAACTGCAACAAAAATTGCGTACAGATCTCGAGACACGTGGATATATATAGGAAGTTGACATCGAATTTGCATAAAAATGAATCTCACTACCAGTATATAATATGCCTTGACAAAGAGTGTTAAAAAATTTCAAACTTCTTGCTACCATAGTAGTTGCTGAAAAAAAACATAAAAATTTACACGCACAGATAAACAGGAAGTTGATGTGAGATTTCCTAAAAAAATAATGCCACCATTATCCCTCAATATGTAATGCCTATAGAAAGATAGACAGACATGCTAATTCCAATTTAGTCCCCAAATTTGATTGAGAATGGGTTAAAATAATTGTATGTTGTTATTGAATATTCCTCACAGTTGACTTGTAGGTATTACTTATCATTGCTGACTTGTGGGGAATATTTCTCACTGTTAACTTGTAATACTTTTCATTGCTGACTTGTGGGGAATATTTCTCACTGCTGACTTGTGGGGAATATTTCTCACTGTTAACTTGTAATACTTTTCATTGCTGACTTGTGGGGAATATTTATCACTGTTAACTTGTAATACTTTTCATTGGTGACTTGTGGGGAATATTTATCACTGCTGACTTGTGGGGAATATTTCTCACGTAGGTTATATTTATCATTGCTGACTTGTGGGGAATATTTCTCACAGTTAACAATTTTAGGTAATATTTATCACTGCTGACTTGTGGGGAATATTTCTCACTGTTCACTTGTGAGGAATACACATGTATTGACCATTGCTTTACCCTTAAAACTTTGTTTCCATATAAATGTTGCCTTTGAACCCTACCAATAAATGTACACTTCAGTGTATATTGCTGACTTGTGGGAAACATTTATCACTTATTGAGAAATGCATTATTTTATTATACATGAACATTACAGATAAAAATTATTTTTCAACAAATAAAATAACTATCAAATCTTAAAAAAAATCAATCATCAATATTAATAATTGTATTGAAACTACATGTATTACTAATCTAATGTTTACAAGTCTTTTAAATCAAAGCACATTAATTTTAAAAACATTTGTTTTCCTTCACTAGATTTAAAACAAATTGCAAATTTTAATTTTCTCAGGTAAAAAAAATGTTTTCAATTCAAAAATAATAAGTATGTTGAAAAGGATAAAAAGTCATAAAATCAGGAGACAGTATATATAAGTATTAATTTAATCATTGATGGATTTAATTGGCCAATGACTAATTATTATTAACCAAATTTTGATTATATTTTGTAAAATTTTCTGAGTATTGTTACACAGTTAGCATGGTTAGCACACATGTATATTTTCTGACAACTTCTCAGCATGTTCATGAGGCTTTTAACCTACTTTGAAATCATGAACAAGGACCAAATTTTTTTTTTATTTTAGATATACCGGTTTATATACTTCTATGTACATGTGTTAGGCTTCATAACATACATGATATCAGCATGCTTTTTTTTTTTATTATTTCTGTTTTTAGAGCAACGGAAGTACTGTAAACCAACTTTTATTTGAGTGCAAGAAATATTTGCCAGTTTCATGACCTACATTTACTAGTGAATAGTAAATTATTAATTGCCCTGAACTATTAATTTTGCTTTATATTTGTAGAGAATGTTTCCTTTCATTAGTCACGGAAATTAATCAACACAGATCAGATATGCAAATAAAAGATGACACAAATAGGGTACATGTGTACTACCTGGTAGTTGGTTTACAGTACTGCTCACATATAGAGTTCAAAATGAGATTTTACAGCTATCTTGACTTACCAATACTAAATCCTTCTGTTTCCATACACAAATCCAGACAAAATGCTTTCAGTTAAAATACTCTAGTTCTTTACATCCTTCATGTCCATGCAAGTGTGTCTGTTGACTTTGACTCCAAGTCTCAGTCTCTAACATTTTCAAGAATAAAGTTGTATAATTTGCTCTTGTGGTGAAAACCCGAAAACCTGCAATGATAATTTTGCTTTCAGTTCAAAGATTTCATTGTATATTTTTTTTAAAGTGTTCATATCTTTACCTATAATTACAAGACAGGTATATCTCCACATCACTCAATAGTAATTTTTGACCCCATGCGGCATGCCAAAATTAAGACTTAATGTATGCCTTAATTTGCTGAACCATATTGTTAACAGTGGGTAGGTAGGTATGAAAAATATTTTACTTTTTTCCTTCTTGTGACATGGCCCAGAGAGCTTTCCCTTTTAAATCAACCGTACAATAACTGTGAAACAGAACACTTTCTCGTGGATGTTTGATGAGCAGAAACTGTTTTATATGCAAAAAATCAACGATACAGTACAACTTATTTTAGGAATGACAGAAAACTGAATCAATACCTTAAATGATAGTCATTGAAATTGCATGATAGTGCTGTTAGTATTTATTTAAATTTAATTAAAATGAGAATAGAAATTTACAGCGTAAAGTTACCAGAGGCAGATTAAAAATTTTTAGAAAGGAGGAGTGGGTGCAGAAATCAAATGGTTTTCTTAAAAAAAAAAAATAAAAGACCAAAATCAAGAAGCATTATCAGACCCAAAACTTTGAGCGCGATCGTTATATGTAAATAAATTTAAAAAGGTATAGATTCAGTTAAGCAAATATAAATAATTATGAATAATAGATATTGAATCATAAAATCTCAACATTACCTTTCAATTTTATAACCAATTTCAAATTTTTAATATGCTCGCTATCATAAAAGCTGATCTAATTGTTATTCCTATGTTTCTCCATTTTCTCCAATTCGCATTATTTTGTATACCACGCCCAATCATAATTCAATAGTAATTGAGGTTTTGAAAAGGATTTTTAGTTATTTTTTACATATGATTTTGTTTCTTATTTATTCCATCAGCATCTAAACCCCAAGGCCAAGGTTTGAATTGTAACAAATTTTAAAAATAAAAGGTGATCTTTAATTAACAATAAGTATTTAATTAAAATGAATTTATCATGTTTATTAGACATTTTAATTGGGCCTATATAAATAAGTAGTGTGTTTTCAGCATGTTTAGTTCCCCGCCTAACTCTAAGAAGTATAGGAGCCGACCCTCAATATTTTTTCTGCTAATATCTTTCCATGAGTAAACTACTGTATGTATACTTTAAAATGCAGGCTTCATATTTTAGCGGCTTTGGTGCAGACAACAATGCACTAAGTCACGAATACTGCTAAGAAATCATTTACATATTGATATATACAATACACCGCACATACATGTGTAGCGCTAATTTATGATTATGCCAACCCAGTGATTATGCTAAATTTTGAAAGCACCAAATTATATACACATATTACAGTATTCGGAATTCCAGTTTACAATTAGAAATGAAATCCCAATCTTGATCACTTCCATGTTTGAGAAATGCATATCTTACACATATTAATCAGAAATATTTTGACAGTGAAATCCTGGGGGAAAGTGGCAGCGTGCCTGCCAATAAAATGTTAAAATAAAATAAAAATGTTTTTCCTACCTACCTACCCTATCTTTTCTAAGGTTAAAATATGAAACACTATCTATTTATCTTGGCCTTAGCAAAATAAAAAAAAAATACTTATGATACATCGATAATGATGGTCTAAAATCATGAAAATATTTTCAGTAGGGCAATCAGAATGAATGTAGAACAGGGTGCAGGTGAAAGATAATGAAGGCCAGCGTTTTTTTTCCTTATATAACTGGTACCGATAAACGGCACCATTCCCAATGCCAAAAAACCTTAATTTTTCCCAATTCTGTCACTAAAAATTCCCAATTCAACTGTGAAGCAAAAGATTACGACGACATCGTATTTATTGTTAATTGAAACATCGTACAAGTTGACTAATTGTTTTACTTCCGCTGAAATCGAAAGTAGAAAAAGTCGTAATTTGGCGGGAGCAGGGTTTAGACAGCGTAGTGACATACATTTTGACAGATTGAAAGCATGACAATGTGAAATCAAGGGACGTTGATATAAAAACAATAAGTACTTGTTGTTTATACTTTAAAACAAGCAGTAATAGGTAATTAATTTGGAATAAACGCAAAATGTTGCATCTGCATAAATAAGAGAAAATTCTCCTTTGTTTTTCTTCGATGTTATTTTTCCCAATTGAACCGGTACCGGACCCTTTCCCAAAGGATAGAAAAAAATCGTTGAAGGCAAATGGACACTATGCAAACCAACGCATGCGAAGAAATATATACAAGTAGGAAGAATGACTTGATAAAAAAACGATAACTAAATCAAGCTTTTTTTGGAAGAATTAAACATGCTAAATAATCTAACCAAGCTAAGAAATTTTAGCTACAACACAATCCAAAACAAAAAGGGAAAATCAAAATTCCCTTTTTTTCACCCACGGTTTACAATCTGAAGTCATTTTGGTCTTAAAATCCTTATTTGTGTCTCCACAAGTTCCTTTTTTGAAGATTTTTCTTAAGTATTTGAGGAACGTTCCTCTTTATACACTTCAGATGCATTTGTTATGACCAGACTTTTGAGGAACGTTCCTCTTTCTACACTTCTGGTGCATTTGTTATCACCAAGCATTTGAGGAACGTTCCTCTCTCTCTCTCTCTCTCTCTCTCTCTCTCTCTCTCTCTCTCTCTCTCTCTCTCTCTCTCTCTCTCTCTCTCTCTTCAGATTCATTTAGTATGACCAGACATTTGAGGAACGTTCCTCTCTCTTAACTTCGGATACATTTGTTATGACCAGACATTTGAGGAACGTTCCTCTCTCTGAACTTCAGATGCATTTGTTATGACCAGACATTTGAGGAACATTCCTCTCTCTAAACTAAGATGAATATATTATCACCAGACATTTGAGTAACGTTCCTCTCTTACATGTGCACATACAGCGTGTATTTTTAAATACTTTAAGAATCTTAACACATAAGACATTTGAGGAACGTTCCTCTCTCAAATTCACTTTTTCTGAAGACATCTCATGAATGGTCAAACATCAGGCATTTGAGGAACGTTCCTCGCTCGAATTTAATTATTACTGTAGGCATCTCAAGGATTGTCAAATATCAGGCATTTGAGGAACGTTCCTCTCACAAATGGTTGTCTCATGAATTGTCAAACATTAGGCATTTCAGGAACGTTCCTCACTAAAATTTAACATTGTTCACACAGGATACTTACATGTATGAGAAACGTTCCTCTCTCAGATTTGTATATGTTGATACCTTATTCATATTAAATCAGGCATTTGAGGAACGTTCCTCTCACAAATGGTTGTATTTCTGTTGATTACTTATACCTCATGAAGCTTGCAACCCGTGCATTTGAGGAACGTTCCTCTGTCTTGTAATGAATATCTGTTGATACATTGCAAAGCCCACTTAAAAATATCTTTAAAGGAACGTTCCTCTCTAAAATTATCATGTGTTTTGTGATATTATATTAGTTTTTATCGTACATGAAGAATTTGGGAAACATTTCTCTCTTTTATATGAAATGCAGTACATATTCATAGAAACATTTTTTATCTGTACACACTCTACAAAATATATATGAAAAATCATTTTGTCATTTTATAAAGTACTTTTTGAATTAAGGCTTTCTTTAAGCATAATATAAACTACATGTAGGTACAGGAACAAACAAATTTTTCCACTTCGGAACAAGCATGTGCAATGTGCAGTGTTCATGTATCAACTCAAAGGGCTTTTTCACTGAATGGCATTGTGATCACATATTACAATGTCTTGATTAACAGGTTAATACCCACAGTATTTTTCCTTTCTGCCACGAAATTAAACCAAAGTTGTGATGAAGGTCAACTATGTTTCTTTCTCGGTTACATCTTTCCCTCATAATAGAGACGATTCCAATTCCTTGGTCTCCAAAGGTTCATAGCATTTTTTCATCAGTCAAAGTAAAACAGCCTCAACAAGTTTCTTGGGTGTCATCTTCTGTAGGAAAAATCTCACATTCAGTAAAGCGGCATGTTGTATTATCAAAGATGTGTTTCAGGCAAAGTTAGAATAATCGAAACAATGTGTACATAATAACAAGTTTTGATGTATCATCTAAAAATTAAATAGACTGGGAAAATCGATATAAAAAAATTGCAAAACTTAAATTAAAATTTTGAACTTTAAATTGCCCATGAATTATGAAAGCATTTCCATACTGTATTAAGAATATTGCAAAATTGACACTTTCTATCTTTCTCATACTATTTTAATGAAATACTGTAAATGTTTTATATTTAGAGTGTACTATATTTGGCGGAAGTTGATATTTTAATCAGTTAGCGTAGGTATGATTTAGCGCATTTTAATGTTTTATGTTTAAGACATTTAGTGTTGTACTTAAATTAGCGGATGTTTCTTTCCGCCAAAAAGCTAAAAAGAATACACCGCCAAATGTTACACGTTTACAGTAATAACTCTGATTTGCAAATTATGTCTGAGAAAAATCATTCTCCTTTATATCTTGCATGTAACACTAATTTAAAAACTAAGTGACAATTGGAAATGTAAATTATAATAATATATAGGTCTTAAGCTCCATACTCCTCCAATGAACATTTTATATACATGTATGATAATATAAGTCATCATTTTTTAAAATTTATTTCTCTTTTTCCATAGTGCATGTAGGTGTCATATAATATTTCATGGGTTTTATTAATGTATTCTTTAATTTACACGAACCTATTTTCATTCTGAATCTAAATTTGTATTATATTGTAGTACTATTGTGTATTTCTTAAAACTGAAGAATTGATTCTATAATAGGGATTTGTCTAGTAACCCTAATTCCTGCATCATTCTCTACTTTAAAGATAAAGACTTGATGTCTTCCTTGCCCCAGCTCACATTGTAATTGTTATTAATCACTGCCAATCATATATGCTCATGGAACACTAGCTATAGGCGATCAGCTCTGGCAACTATCTGTCCCCTGTGACTTCATGGACAGTAAAGATCAGTGCTGATGCTATGATGACTTGATCGTGTTATAGATAAACATGTCTCTGCAGTCAGAAGATTGAAGCAATTTACATTGTAGAACAGAACTCAAACAGTGAGAGAATTAAGATCTTGTTAGAGTTTTAAATTTTACTCCTTAAAATTTGGATAGTTTCAATATATTTAAAAAACAAAAAATGTAATGAAATTTATATACGCTGTAAAACTTTACTAATTATTCTAGTTCGGGAATAACAAATCTCAGGCTAAAATCTGGTTTGTACATATTAAATGCAAAGAAACATTCCACAGAATTATTTTGTAAAAAAAAAAAATAATAATAATAATGTGAAAACAACATCTCCTGCACTTAATTGTCAGATCTTAAGGAAGCAGGAATAAGAATCCATATTTCCAAAAAAAAAAAACCCTTAAAAAATGTTTTATTGATTTAGAATATTTTATTAAATTATTAGCACATGTATTAAAAGAAATTTTGTACTGAGTAATACAGTTTTACAATTTTTTATTTTTATTGATTGGCAATTGCTCATCTTCCTTCCCTTTTTTCAAAATTTATAGATACTTTGATTATGAAACTATCTTTGATTTAATTGTTAATTTCAGAAACATGCACTCTGAATTTCACAGATTTCCTACATCTTGGATTGCAGTGTGGGTCATTTGGGATTAAATAATTGAGCCAGCTGCAGCAAGGTCAAAAGTCTATGTTATCTGTAAAACTCGAGGTCAATTTATATAATCCCGGTCTTATCTGCTTTCATTATGTAGAAATAATTTAAGAAGACTTTCTTCAACTCTTTGAAAGTACATTCACCAACACTGGAACACTGAGTTTCTAAGAATAAGAATTTCATTGGTGTACATATCAGGCATGTGTTATAAAAATAAACCTTTCTTATGAAACTGAATAGTGCATTTTTTCTCAGCTTTAACCTAATAAATAAATAAAACAAAATTACGGCTATATGCATAAAATGATGGAAGTATCAACTAGTGAAACCGTTACTCGTATTTTTAGTAATACTATTTTTCTTTTATCAGGAACCGGACACTGAGTACACAAGACATGATCTGCCGATCGATCATACATATTAACATGTAAAACTAATATACAATTTTTTTAAGATCTGAATTATAAATACTTATTTATAATTAGATAATGCATATACTTAAGTTATTGTTAAAGTATTAAACTAATCCTTAACAATAGGTGTATGTAGGAATATAAACAAGATGCCCCCTTTGGATTTTTATTAGAATAAAATATATTTTTCAGTGGGATAGTGATGATTGACAACTAAAAGAAACTTCATATTCACTCTATTTTGGACTGCATTCCACTTTGATTAATATTAAAAATCTATTAAAACAATTAATGCAATACATAAAATGTGAGTTTGTAATAAATTATTTATTTATTTTTTTTTTTAGAAAAGATTAATATATAGAAAGACAAAAAAACCCTTTAAGATAAAGGTTTTGTTATATATGTTTCTTTAAATTGTATACATGTAAGCCTTGATCATAATCCTTGCAGTTGACAACACAACAAAATATGCCTAGAATTTTTCTAAAAATAGAAAAAAATTTCCCGGTAAATTGTTTCAAAAAAGTGTATAAATCTTTTATAATTAGTTTTTTTTTTATTTTATCCTTATTATTCTAACCGCAGCATATAGTTTAAAGAATACAATATTGCGTATAATAACTTATTGAATTTGTGTCTTTTTTTTCCCATAATAATTCAAGATAACCAATTTATAGTAAAATTTTACCATGTTTTTTTTAGCAGGGTATGATATCAGACAAGGTCACTATATTGCTAGCAAAGAAAAACACATGATTTTAATATATTAAGTACTCCTGTTCATACACACAAGTAAAAGAGCTAACAATATCTTGGGAAAGAATAAACATTTGACCAGTGACCACTTAGTGAAGCCGACGTAGCGATAATTGTCTCAGAGTTTAAGATTTCAGCATTGGCTATACATAAACAAACTATACGGCTCTGTTTCATCTAAACACATTAATTCTTTGACACACTAGATTATTCCTTTGAGCCTCGTTGAATGTATTCTGCTCTGCTCTAAAACCATCAGAATTAACAGTGCTGAGCATCTAGTCAAGCACGGGTGATTTTTGGATTGAACTAGGTGAAACACAGCTATTGTTCTCTTTATCAAATCAATTAATGTTTTATTAAAAAAAAGTAAATAAGACACTGACTGGGCATATAAAATATACCTGAGGTCTGTCCAAAACTTTAATTCAAAATAGAGTGTTCGTCTCTTATCAATAATGTATAGTTAATGCATGGACATGTTAAATCATGCCAGTTTAATACAAATTAAAAATATACCCGGTAATACAAATTAAAAACACTACATAAATATGTATATTTTGCATATTTTTAGAGAGTATATAGGATACGTTCAGTGGCAAGGGGGGGGGGGGGTAATCTTTTAAGGAGCAAATTCTCAATCAAAGTTTCCTGTGTTAGGAAGCCAAAAAAATTAGTATAGGCATGGACCCCACCCATCCCCACTCCCACCCCCAAAAAAATAAATAAATAAATTGAGATAAGTAAATGATGGATAAAAAAAAAAAATTAACAAAATACAGTAAAACATGATTTTTGCCAACACACTTATGTTGAATTGAGTTACAGCGAAGTGCTTTTATTCCCTGTGACTTAATTATGTATTTTTATCTTCATAACGAATTTCGCTCATAATAATGCAAAATCATCCGTCGATCCCTGGCACTGCTTTTTAAACATGTTTTACTTGTATTCAATATAATTAATCTATTTCCTGCCATGTACAGCATTTGAAAACATATATTATATAGGAATTCATAGAATTTCTAATTTCCCCAACTAATAATGAAAATTATGACTACGGTACTTACTTGATTTGTTTACGACACTTTAATCATTTCTCTGAAATGTTACTGCAAGTGGTGTCATGAGGGTATTCGTTTTCTTTTACATTGAAATCCAGGGCATATCATTTTGTCTAAAATTCAAGTAAATTTCTCATTTTAATTTACTGGTATTTGGAAGTGTCTGACAGCTTATATTTCAGCAGGATTGATCAACTCTGACTAAGTTATTGATAAAATATTTTAGTTTAGTTTTTATGCAAACAAAGCATACAAAGAATTTTCATAAATTGATAATAATATTATTTGCATATATACCTTAATAAATCCTTAACTGTGAAGAACTGCAACATCCTGTTTTATTCAACAATCTTTCGATGTGATAATCATCTTCTGATTTGAAATCGTGAACATTTTGGTAGGGTTGAGAGATGGATGTGTCCAAGACTGATAACACACCCAAGATTATCAGTGTGCAGTGTTTTGATTGACATTTCTTCAGTTAGTGGCACCACATGTTTCCATTCAAATATGTATGGAAGGATCGCAGTTGCACATGTGAACAGCTATCATTTAAATGCAACTGTCGTTTGAAGGGGAATTCGAAATTGGAGAAATTAGACATTGATATATCTGTGTGTTATACTGTGTTATACTGTGATAAAGTTATATAATTAGTTTTGGTCAAAAAACTGCGTGATGAAGTAAGTAGAGACACATGCATGATTTTCAAATGTCAATGGATGTTCAACTTATAGAGAATTTACTGGTCAATGCACTGACTTTTCATAAATTAATCTTGGATGAACTATACTAAAAAAGCTAAGGGTAAGATTATTTTCCTGAAAGATTTTTTCATTTAATAAATATCATAAAATTTCAATTGTTAAAGAAAATTGTTTATTTTAGTGTAAGAAAGCATTGCTTTATACAACAGTTTTATATCATAATAGTAAATGCAGGGGACCAGGGGAATGGTATGACTTTTTTGATCAATTCTTTGTTGTAGATTTATGTCTCTTGCACGATTCAAACAGTTGCCCTTTTTTCTCATTTAAAATAAAAATAAACATTTACTCTTTATTCAGCATGAGATATACATTCCTATATGATATCCAGAGAAGTGACCTCAAAATAAAATGTGATCATGTATACTCCTAAAGGAGTGGTACCAACGAGTTTAATGTCTGTAATAATAAGAGGCTTTTCACAAAATTGAGTGAAACATGAGTTCCTAAAATATTAATTGTCAAGAATGACACGTACTTGATCTTGTGATCAAGTTATGACCCCCAAATTAAAAGTTGTCATATATTTCTTAGGAGGACTACAGATCTAGTGCATTAAATTATTTTTCAAACAGTAGAATCTCAAGTTACTTAAATATTGAGTAAACAATACTTTTCTATTTCTAGATCAGTTTGAGCCTTGTGCTTTCACCTTGTAACCCAAAATCAGTAGGGGTCTTTATTCCTTTGGGAGTACCAGTATACTAAGTTTGATGTCTGTAAAGCAAAGGGTTCCCAACATTTTAAGCAGACATTATTTTTCTGTGTCAGAATATTCTCAACCTTGAAATTTGACTTTATGAAATCAACAGGATTATCTGCTCTTTTACGTTAGGGAGTACCTGGGTGTACAGCTTTCTTCAAATCCAATTATACTCTGATTCATGTATAAAGTTATATAATAACATTTGAAATCAGAAGAGGAGTATTCGACATGAATCCATTGTCAACAGTTGGAAGAGGAATGTTTGTCCAGTCCAGTGTCAAATTTTGAAATGGGGAGAAGAACATTCATTGTATTAAGATTCATGGTAGTAGTGTTTTGATAGGAATTGGTAGAGGAATGTTCCTCAAATGTACTGTTTATATACATGTAGTATGTATTATCAATTGAAATTGACTGATGAACGTTTGTGATATTGTGTGTTAAAACTTGTAAATACAGTGTCAAGTTGAAAGAGGAACGTTCCTCCAGTGTATATAGTATCAATATTTGAAATTGGATGAGGAACGTTCCTCAAATATGTTGTGTTTAGACTAGTAAATTCAGTGTCAATAGTTTGAAGAGGAACGTTCCTCCAGTGTACATGGTGTATATATAGTATCAATATTTGAAATTGGAAGAGGACCGTTCCTCTAATGCCTAATATTTGAAAATTTATGAGATGCCTACGGTAATAAGTAAATTTGAGAGATGAATGTTCCTCAAATGCCTGATGCCTTCATTCATAAGGTATTTAAAAATACAAACTGTATGAGCACATCTGTAAGAGAGGAACGTTACTCAAATGTCTGGTGATAATAAATGCATCTTAGTTTAGAGAGGGGAATGTTCCTCAAATGTCTGTTCATAACAAATGCATCAGAAGTACAGAGAGAGGAACGTTCCTCAAATCTCTGGTCAGAACAAATGCATCTGAAGTTCGAGAGAGGAACGTTCCTCAAAAGTTTGGTTATAACAAATGCACCAGAAGTTCAGAGAGAGGAACGTTCCTCAAATCTCTGGTCATAACAAATGCATCTGAAGTGTAGAAAGAGGAAAGTTCCTCAAAAGTCTGGTCATAAAAAATGCATCTGAAGTTCAGAGAGAGGAACGTTCCTCAAATCTCTGGTCATAACAAATGCATCTGAAGTGTAGAAAAAGGAACGTTCCTCAAAAGTCTGGTCATAACAAATGCATCTGAAGTGTATAAAGAGGAACGTTCCTCAAATACTTAAAAAAAAATCTTCAAAAAGGGAACTTATGGAGACACATATAAGGATTTTAAGACCAAAATGACTTCAGATTGTAAACGTTGGGTGAAAAAAAAGGAATTTTGATTTTCCCTTTTTGTTTTGGATTGTGTTCTACGTAAATCTATAAATGTACTGATTTCAATGGACCTTTTGAAAAGGTGGAGTTCTCTGTGATACATTTCTGACACTGAGTCAGTGTGTGACTGACATCGTTTATAAATACACGTACAGTTTAAGTCAGATTAACTTTTACAATTAATTCGCCCACACAGGCCTCACTAAACAGCTAAAGACCAGACAGTCGCACCGTCTAGCATAATTTGTATGGGCATGAGGAGGATAGTCGCGTTTCACAAAAAAATGGGGACAAGCCTTAAACGCTTACCATATCCCGGGGGTGCTGAATTCATATAAATCCGTAGTTTGTTCTTACAGGATAGCCATTAGGCCTATAAACATGATACAATTAAAAAAAAAAAATAACCGAGGTCTAGGTCGGGTCAAACTTTCCCAAAGTTTTACGTGCATTCATTATTAAATGTTACTTTACGAACGTCTGTAAGAAATAACTGCATGCATGATTTACGTAGTTAAATTAAGTTTTCAGCCTATAATATCTTTAAAATATGATAAAAAATCTACTTACCACATATTCTCGGAGCAGCCATTGCCCGCAATAAATTGGTATCATATGGGGACCAGTTTAAATTCCGCTGCGTTCCGAATGAACATTTCCCAGCATCCTCAAACATTCGTTTTACGAGAGAGAGAGAGCACTCGCGCTCACCGACTTGTGGGGAACTCACACCTGACAAAGGACCTTTCTTATGGGGAAAGTTCAGAATTGTGGGGAACTCTCTCGTTCCCCACAAATATGGTCATGGGGTTTTTTGAATTCTACGTGTTCTACTGATAATATTTATTCGATTTGTGGTCATTTTTGAAAAAATCCCCATAAGTCCGTAAAATTGACTCGCAGTAATTTTCTCACTGCACCGTAAAACGAATGTTTGAGGATGCTGGGAAATGTTCATTCGGAACGCAGCGGAATTTAAACTGGTCCCCATATGATACCAATTTATTGCGGGCAATGGCTGCTCCGAGAATATGTGGTAAGTAGATTTTTTATCATATTTTAAAGATATTATAGGCTGAAAACTTAATTTAACTACGTAAATCATGCATGCAGTTATTTCTTACAGACGTTCGTAAAGTAACATTTAATAATGAATGCACGTAAAACTTTGGGAAAGTTTGACCCGACCTAGACCTCGGTTATTTTTTTTTTTAATTGTATCATGTTTATAGGCCTAATGGCTATCCTGTAAGAACAAACTACGGATTTATATGAATTCAGCACCCCCGGGATATGGTAAGCGTTTAAGGCTTGTCCCCATTTTTTGTGAAACGCGACTATCCTCCTCATGCCCATACAAATTATGCTAGACGGTGCGACTGTCTGGTCTTTAGCTGTTTAGTGAGGCCTGTGTGGGCGAATTAATTGTAAAAGTTAATCTGACTTAAACTGTACGTGTATTTATAAACGATGTCAGTCTCACACACTGACTCAGTGTCAGAAATGTATCACAGAGAACTCCACCTTTTCAAAAGGTCCATTGAAATCAGTACATTTATAGATTTACGTAGCTAAAATTTCTTAGCTTGGTTAGATTATTTAACATGTTTAATTCTTCCAAAAAAAGCTTGATTTAGTTATCGTTTTTTTATCAAGTCATTCTTCCTACTTGTATATATTTCTTCGCATGCGTTGGTTTGCATAGTGTCCATTTGCCTTCATTATCTTTCACCTGCACCCTGTTCTACATTCATCCTGATTGCCCTACTGAAAATATTTTCATGATTTTAGACCATCATTATCGATGTATCATAAGTATTTTTTTTTATTTTGCTAAGGCCAAGATAAATAGATAGTGTTTCCTATTTTAACCTTAGAAAAGATAGGGTAGGTAGGTAGGAAAAACATTTTTATTTTATTTTAACATTTTATTGGCAGGCACGCTGCCACTTTCCCCCAGGATTTCACTGTCAAAATATTTCTGATTAATATGTGTAAGATATGCATTTCTCAAACATGGAAGTGATCAAGATTGGGATTTCATTTCTAATTGTAAACTGGAATTCCGAATACTGTAATATGTGTATATAATTTGGTGCTTTCAAAATTTAGCATAATCACTGGGTTGGCATAATCATAAATTAGCGCTACACATGTATGTGCGGTGTATTGTATATATCAATATGTAAATGATTTCTTAGCAGTATTCATGAATTAGTGCATTGTTGTCTGCACCAAAGCCGCTAAAATATGAAGCCTGCATTTTAAAGTATACATACAGTAGTTTACTCATGGAAAGATATTAGCAGAAAAAATATTGAGGGTCGGCTCCTATACTTCTTAGAGTTAGGCGGGGAACTAAACATGCTGAAAACACACTACTTATTTATTTAGGCCCAATTAAAATGTCTAATAAATTCATTTTAATTAAATACTTATTGTTAATTAAAGATCACCTTTTATTTTTAAAATTTGTTACAATTCAAACCTTGGCCTTGGGGTTTAGATGCTGATGGAATAAATAAGAAACAAAATCGTGTAAAAAATAACTAAAAATCCTTTTCAAAACCTAGCTCAATTACTATTGAATTATGATTGGGCGTGGTATACAAAATAATGCGAATGCGGAGGAAATGGAGAAACATAGTAATAACAATTAGATCAGCTTTTATGATAGCGAGCATATTAAAAATTTAAAATTGGTTATAAAATTGAAACATTTTTAAGATTCAATATCTTATTCAAATTAAGATAATAAGAAAAGATTTATTATACATTCATTGTGAAAAAATCTTTTCTAAAAAACCACTGGGCCAGTAAAACTGAAACTTATGTTGAAGCATCCTGGTATAGTGTAAATTCTAAATTGTACAAATCATGACCCCCGGGGGAAGGGCGGGGCCACAAAGGGGAATCAAAATTTTATATAGAAATATATAGGAAAAATCTTTGAAAATCTTCTTCTCAAGAACCACTGGGCCAGAAAAGCTGAAACTTATGTTGAAGCATCCTGGTATTAGTGTAAATTTAAATTTTCATCATGAAAAAGGGCGGGGCCACAATTTTTAATCGAAGTTTTATATTTAGAAATATATAGTTCTCAAGTCCATTTAACCAGAAAAGCTGAAACTTATGTGGAAGCATCCTAGTGTAAATTCTAAATTGTTCAAATCATGACCCCCGGGGGAAGGGCGTTTGCACAAAATGGAATCTTTTTATATAGAAATATATAAAAAATCTTTGAAAATCTTCTTCTCATTAAAACTGGGCCAGAAAAGCTTCAACTTATATTAAAGCATCCTGTTATAGTGTAGATTCAAATTGTTTTTTTTTTTACCCTTTGCTGGAATTAATTGAAAATTTGCCATGTCAATGGGGAATCAATAGTTTTACATTTTAAATATATACAAAAATCTTTGGTAAAAAAAAATTTCTTTCAAAACCACTGGGGTTTTCCAGAAATTTAGCTGAAACTTTTGGAAGCATCCTGGTATAATGTAGATTTAAATTGTTCAAATAATGACCCCCGGGGGAAAACAATGGGGAATATGTTTAAGAAATTTACATAGAAATATATAGGAAAAATTTTGAAAAATCTTCTAAGTAAACTGGGCCAGAAAACTGTAATATGTGTATATAATTATAGTGTAATTTCAAAATGTTAATTTCATGATCACTGGGTTGGCATTTCATAAATTAGCGTATCACATTTATGTAGAAATATATTGTAAAAATCAATATGTAAATTTCTTCCATTTTTTATTTTTGCAGTAAAGCTTCATGAATTATGTGCATTGTTGGGTAGTGTAAAAAGCCGCTAAATTGTAAATACCCCCGAAAAAAAATAATTTTAAATAATTTAAATACAGTTTTACATGGAAATATATTAGGAAAAATCTTTGAAAATCTTATTTGATAGTTCTTAAACCACTGGGCCAAAAAATGCTGAAACAATATTTGCCAATGGAAGGATTTATTTAGTGTAATTTCAAAATGTCTAAATTAATCAGTTAATTGTATTATTAAACACATTAAATTGTTAATTAAAGATGGTCAAAGCCTTTTATTTTTAAAATTTGTTACAATTCAAACCTTGGCCTTGGGGTTTAGATGCTGATGGAATAAATAAGAAACAAAATCATATGTAAAAAATAACTAAAAATCCTTTTCAAAACCTCAATTACTATTGAATTATGATTGGGCGTGGTATACAAAATAATGCGAATTGGAGGAAATGGAGAAACATAGTAATAACAATTAGATCAGCTTTTATGATAGCGAGCATATTAAAAATTTAAAATTGGTTATAAAATTGAAAGGTAATGTTGAGATTTTAAGATTCAATATCTATTATTCATAATTATTTATATTTGCTTAACTGAATTTATACCTTTTTAAATTTATTTACATATAACGATCGCGCTCAAAGTTTTGGGTCTGATAATGCTTCCTGATTTTGGTCTTTTATTTTTTTTTTTAAGAAAACCATTTGATTTCTGCACCCACTCCTCCTTTCTAAAAATTTTTAATCTGCCTCTGGTAACTTTACGCTGTAAATTTCTATTCTCATTTTAATTAAATTTAAATAAATACTAACAGCACTATCATGCAATTTCAATGACTATCATTTAAGGTATTGATTCAGTTTTCTGTCATTCCTAAAAATAAGTTGTACTGTATCGTTGATTTTTTGCATATAAAACAGTTTCTGCTCATCAAACATCCACGAGAAAGTGTTCTGTTTCGCAGTTATTGTACGGTTGATTTAAAAGGGAAAGCTCTCTGGGCCATGTCACAAGAAGGAAAAAAGTAAAATATTTTTCATACCTACCTACCCACTGTTAACAATATGGTTCAGGAAAGGGCATACATTAAGTCTTAATTTTGGCATGCCGCATGGGGTCAAAAATTACTATTGAGTGATGTGGAGATATACCTGTCTTGTAATTATAGGTAAAGATATGAACACTTTAAAAAAAAAATATACAATGAAATCTTTGAACTGAAAGCAAAATTATCATTGCAGGTTTTCGGGTTTTCACCACAAGAGCAAATTATACAACTTTATTCTTGAAAATGTTAGAGACTGAGACTTGGAGTCAAAGTCAACAGACACGCTTGCATGGACATGAAGGATGTAAAGAACTAGAGTATTATAACTGAAAGCATTTTGTCTGGATTTGTGTATGGAAACAGAAGGATTTAGTATTGGTAAGTCAAGATAGCTGTAAAATCTCATTTTGAACTCTATATGTGAGCAGTACTGTAAACCAACTACCAGGTAGTACACATGTACCCTATTTGTGTCATCTTTTATTTGCATATCTAATCTGTGTTGATTAATTTCCGTGACTAATGAAAGGAAACATTCTCTACAAATATAAAGCAAAATTAATAGTCAGGGCAATTAATAATTTACTATTCACTAGTAAATGTAGGTCATCATGAAACTGGCAAATATTTCTTGCACTCAAATAAAAGTTGGTTTGCAGTACTTCCGTTGCTCTAAAAACAGAAATAATAAAAAAAAAAGCATGCTGATATCATGTATGTTATGAAGCCTAATACATGTACATAGAAGTATATAAACCGGTATATCTAAAATTCCTAAAAAAAGTTGTACTTGTCTAAAAACTGTTCTGTAAAAAAAAGCCAATGTAAAGATATATCGTTTGTAATAACATTGTATTTTTTTACCTGAGAATTAAAAAAGGCAATATGGTGTTAGGAAAGGGCATTTTCAAGAAAGTCTTAAATTTGTAAAAATGTTTAGGGATAAAACATTTTAGAAGGTATTTGAAAGAAGTTAGATTTGAAAAATATTTCTTCATGTAATTTTAGAAATGGGGCCGAAAAATTCAAAAATGAAAATTATCACAAAAATTTAGTCTTGCTGAAAGCCTCATTATTCATTTCATTCAAAAAAAAATTATATATAAAACATTATTCAAAATTTTTGAAATTTTAATGCTAGGCATTACCTTGTTTTGAAAATTTTTTAGTTTATAAATTATTAATGAAATCATTTTTCATGCTTAAAAGTAAAATGTAAAAAGTTTCAATGCTTTAAGCAAGTCAAAAAACAGAAAATTTTTTTGTTTCATTAATGTGCTGTATTCTGTGTTTTGTGGTGTTTTTTGTTTTTATCAAAATTTATTATAAAGCAAAATTAATGTATATGCAGTTTTGAAAGGGTTTTTTTTTTTTAAGTAATTATGTAAGATTAAACCTGTTTTCTAAATCATCAAAATCTTAATTTCCGTGAGAAATAATAAATTTTTTTAAAATTAAAATTAATTTTTATTTCTTTTTTTTAAATCAAACTGAAGGATATGCCACTCAAATAAAAGTTGGTTTACAGTACTTCCGTTGCTCATCAGATTAAAAAAAAAAAGCATTTGAATTACATGTACATAGAAGTATATAAACCGGTATATCTAAAATAAAAAAAAAAATGGTCCTATTCATGATTTCAAAGTAGGTTAAAAGCCTCATGAACATGCTTTTGTCAGAAAATATACATGTGTGCTAACCATGCTAACTGTGTAACAATAATCAGAAAATTTTACAAAATATAATCAAAATTTGGTTAATAATAATTAGTCATTGGCCAATTAAATCCATCAATGATTAAATTAGTACTTATATATACTGTCTCCTGATTTTATGACTTTTTATCCTTTTCAACATAATTATTTTTGAACATTTTTTTTACCTGAGAAAATTAAAATTTGCAATTTGTTTTAAATCTAGTGAAGGAAAACAAATGTTTTTAAAATTAATGTGCTTTGATTTAAAAGACTTGTAAACATTAGATTAGTAATACATGTAGTTTCAATACAATTATTAATATTGATGATTGATTTTTTTTAAGATTTGATAGTTATTTTATTTGTTGAAAAATAATTTTTATCTGTAATGTTCATGTATAATAAAATAATGCATTTCCCAATAAGTGATAAATGTTTCCCACAAGTCAGCAATATACACTGAAGTGTACATTTATTGGTTGGGTTCAAAGGCAACATTTATATGGAAACAAAGTTTTAAGGGTAAAGCAATGGTCAATACATGTGTATTCCTCACAAGTGAACAGTGAGAAATATTCCCCACAAGTCAGCAGTGATAAATATTACCTAAAATTGTTAACTGTGAGAAATATTCCCCACAAGTCAGCAATGATAAATATAACCTACGTGAGAAATATTCCCCACAAGTCAGCAGTGATAAATATTCCCCACAAGTCACCAATGAAAAGTATTACAAGTTAACAGTGATAAATATTCCCCACAAGTCAGCAGTGATAAATATTCCCCACAAGTCAGCAATGAAAAGTATTACAAGTTAACAGTGAGAAATATTCCCCACAAGTCAGCAGTGAGAAATATTCCCCACAAGTCAGCAATGAAAAGTATTACAAGTTAACAGTGAGAAATATTCCCCACAAGTCAGCAATGATAAGTATTACCTACAAGTCAACTGTGAGGAATATTCAATAACAACATACAATTATTTTAACCCATTCTCAATCAAATTTGGGGAGTAAATTGGAATTAGCATGTCTGTCTATCTTTCTATAGGCATTACATATTGAGGGATAATGGTGGCATTATTTTTTTAGGAAATCTCACATCAACTTCCTGTTTATCTGTGCGTGTAAATTTTTATGTTTTTTTTTTCAGCAACTACTATGGTAGCAAGAAGTTTGAAATTTTTTAACACTCTTTGTCGAGGCATATTATATACTGGTAGTGAGATTCATTTTTATGCAAATTCGATGTCAACTTCCTATATATCCACGTGTCTCGAGATCTGTACGCAATTTTTGTTGCAGTTTTTTCACCAACTGACTATCACAGATATAAAAATGTGGTACATGTATCCATTAGATTGAACCCTAGCAATAAAAATCCTGAGTAGCATTCTCTACTGAGACTAGCAAGCTAACCACTATGCTACACAAGTCCTGATGAGGATTGGCATTTAAATCATGTTTGTGATATGACCATTGACTCAGTGGACTTCAAGTTTTTCTCGAAAAGATACAAAAGTTATATCATAAAATTATAATTTTTTAAAAGGTTTATTGGGTTTTTACTCCATAATTTTGGAAATCAAAATAGTATATTTCATTTTGTATGCAAACTTTGAGGATAAACTTGAAAAAAAAAGTGGAGTGAAGACCCACTCATACATTTCAAAACATTGTTTTAAAAAGTGTGTATAGTGTTGTTATGATAGTCGCTGACTATCGAAAAAAGTTATATCATAAAATTATATTTTTTAAAAGGTTTAACTTTGGGACATTTTAATAGCAGTAAACAAAATGAGAACGTGCAAAGAGGTTTAATTATTATATCCATATCCTGGTGCATTTCTTTTTAAAATACTTCTAAGGATGAATAAATCTAAAATTATCAATTATATAATTATATAAGTGATTGTGTAGTATAAAAGTGTGAAAAAATGACTCAATTTGCCCTTTTTGTGTATTATTTTTACAGGCCAAAAACTTCAATTTTGCCATCATGAACTTTTACATTATTTTGGAATTTAAAATATTTCATAAAATTTTCTTTAATTTTTGTTAGCTGAACTCTATTTCAGGAGTTCATTTTTATATTCATAAATCTCATTGATATTTATAAACACATAACCGATTTTAAAAACGCTTGTAAAAATGACAATCCTTGTTGAGAGATTTTTCTTAATTATATATATAAAAATTTTCATTGAAATTTAAATTTACATAAATTCTTAAATCCTTTAATTTTAATATGAAATACTGGGAAAATTTTGGGTAAAAAAAATAAAAAGTGAAGTTATTCATTTCCCATTACATTTTAGATAACTGAAAACATTGTTTTAAAAAGTGTGTAGTGTTGTTATGATAGTCGCTGACATAAATATATCGATAAAATCGTATCATATCCACTTAATTTTGAAAACTGTTAATTTTTACACCTGCAGTAAATTTAATTGTTTAAATATTGGCTTTAAATGATAAAACTTGAAATTGGTAATTGCCCATTGGCGACAATCGATTGTAAATATTATCATCGATAGGCCCATCATTGGCGACAATCGATTGTAAATATTATCATCGATAGATCACAATATTTTTCAAGCCGTATTTCTCAAGCCGAGCAGGTTTAACTTTAATAGTCACCAAAGGGACATCACTCTAATCAGCAGTAAACAAAATGAGAACGTGCATGGTGAAGAGGTTATAATTATTATATCCATATCCTGGTGCATTGTCTTTTTAAAATACTTCTAAGGATGAATAAATCTAACCTTTTATAACATTTAAAATTATCAATTATATAATTATATAAGTGATTGTGTTCTTCCGATTCAATTTGATAATAGTAAATTTGTCCAATTTTACAACACTAAAAGTGTGAAAAAATGACTCAATTTGCCCTTTTTCGCGTGTGTATTATATTTTACAGGCCAAAAACTTCAATCTTCATGAGATATGTATAAGTTGTAGAGATTTGACAGATTTACATAAAGTATACTTTAATTTTAGATGAAATATTTCGGAAAATTTTGATACAATACTTGATATCGCGATTACTTAACTTAGCTGAACTCTTTCATGAAGGAGGTAGGAATCATCTGTTGGGTGGGAGCAATGTGCTATTCAATACAATTAATGCAAGATCGATCATTGTAGCATTTATAAGGACAGATAAGTAAAAAATCCTGGTGGAATACCTCGCTAGACAATCGCTGAACCAGCCTTATACATTTTTGAGAGGAGCCAATCCTAAATTGTCACATTTTTAAAGATATGTTTAATTAAGCGGACTCTTATAGTTAAATTTTCATTGAAAATCGTCACATTTTTCAGTATATAAAATATTCTTAACTTTCCTTATTTGACAATCTACTATTTGGAATTCAATATCTGGCAAAACATCGTGATTTTGGCATTAAATTGTTCGAATCATTCGATTGTCACTAATGTAAACAATGTCATTTGCCCCCAGAAATTTAGACTTTTCTTGACTCCCTCGCAAAAGAGCGGAGGTAAGTTAGATAACTGCGAGGTACTCATTGGTAGTCGCGACATAACATATTGAGATTTAATTTTTTCACCTTCATGTTTGTTGCGCTATAGGCTTATCCCTTGTTATGTTCTCGGACTCCCATCTCATTTATCATCCAATAATAAAATACATTTCCAAAGCATGTGAATTATATTTAGATGATAATTAAATACATATGATAAACAATAGATAAAAATTGATATTTTTGTCCTTTCTACTCTTCATGCATATAACATGTATAAAGTCCACAACAATAAAATGATTCATTTGATTTTTGTTAGGATTTGTTCATCGACATCCAACATATTGTTTACATGTTTATGTTTTACGTTTGTCCCAGAAATCCTGAAAGATTTGTACACTCTGCAACTTTTTTACAGAGGAGCGCACTAAAATCTTAAACTCTTCCATAGTTGAAATAAGACGTATTGGTAAATAGATTTTGCCCTGTAGTCCATCTGGCTGTTTGTCCTCAAAAACTTTAACCTTGCTCATAACTTTGGAGTGAGTGGGGCTATGGCTTTCATATTTCACTGCTGTACACTTGTATTTCTTGTGACAAGACCTTTCTTTGGGTACCACCACCACCAAATTTGACCTCTTGACCTTGAAGTTTGACCACTTTTACAAAAATATATCACTCTTCAACCTTAGTTATAACTTATAACTTTTGCACAGTTGGTGTTAGGGCTTTCATACTTCTCATTGGTATGTTCAATAATTTTTTTGACAGGTCTGCCCAAGTTTTGTATTAAAACGCTTCTGAAACTCATCTGTAAAAAACATTTAATATTGTTGGCCGATTTAAACATTTCGGGAAAATAGCAAAAAAAATGAAAACGTGAAAAAAAAAACTATGAGGTTCGGAGAGTAAAATGGAGGATAGGTCAGGTGACAGGAAACATGAGTACAGTCATGTATATTTTTTTTGCCCCGGTATAGTGTCATATTTGATATTATATGGAATATGTGATTTGCAGCACATTCTTACTGATATTTCTTTAAATTACAGGTATCCTGAATTTTTGTCAACTTCTAGCCAAGATCCTGTACTTAAGCTGAATGTGGAGGACAGATGTACACACAGTACTAGTATAGAGGGTAAGTAGACCATAAAAAAAAACAAGATGTGTTTGTGAAACACTATGCGCCCGGCGGCAACAAAGTTTGGAAAAAGCTATTTTTAGCATTAAGGTCACAGTCAAGGTCACAAAGTCATTGACCTTGGTGTCATTTGAAAGAGGTTGATTAGTGGAGTATGGAGTGGACTCCATGCCACTAAACTGGAAGTGAACACCGCAGTGAATATTTTACGTAATTGAAGAAAAGAAAAAATTGTATGTAAATCTTCATGTACAATATTATGTTTCCATATGTGATCAATTAAAAAAAAATATATTTTTAAAACAAAATAATGCCTCATCAGGTCGGTAAGACAAGCTGTTTGGCTCTTTGTTGACTTGGCTTTTCAATGATTTAAATTTGGCACCGTGTAAAAATAGAATTATCTGTCCCTGGTACATATCGTCTTACAAGTAAGAAAAAGAATTGATAACTTTTAAAGTTTTCTTAAATATGTTTAAAATAACTGAATCAAAATATGTTGAATAATTATTTATTTTATTTCATTTGAACAAGCTTTCATCATCATGATCATGTTCATAGACGTCAAATATACACTGCGAGATTTACTTCCAGTTTAGTGGCATGGAGTCCAGGATGAGCTGTTAAAGTGGAAAAAGGGCCAGAAACGGCCTGTAGTCGTCAAGCAGATTGGATTTCTTAACTTGAATAAATAGTAAAACGCTCCGAATACTGAATTTGTTGCGAGATTTTTTAGGCCAAGCCCAGATCTATTAGTTTAAGTGTGTCCCCCCAAAACATATTGCCATCATGGTGTATTTTAAATTAGTTGAAGGTAGGAAAATTTCTTTCCGGATTTTTTTTTTTTTTTTTTTCAAAATTGTGAATTTCACGATAAGAACTTCAGACTCCTGTCCTATAACATTTTTAAAAATATTTATTGATTTTTTTTAAAGTCACTTGCCCACGGGCATGTACCTATTAAAAAAATTCACTTGCCTCCCCCCCTTAAAAATTCACTAGCCCCGGGCGTCGGGCAATGGGATTTGTCAGACCCTGGTAGTGTAGATTCAAGCTTGTTCAAATCATGACCCCCCAGGGGTAGGGTGAGACCACAATGGCCGATCAAAGTTTTACATAGGAGTATATAGGAAAAATCTTTAAAAATCTTCTTCTCAAGAACTACTGGGCCAGGAAAGATGAAACTCATGTGTAATCATCTTCAGGTAGTGTAGATTCAAGTTTGTTCAAATCATGACCCCCGGGGTAGGATGGGGCCACAATAGCTGATCAAAGTTTTCCTAGGAGTATATAAGAAAAATCTTTAAAAATCTTTTTCTCAAGAACCACTGGGCCAAGAAAGATGAAACTCACCCGGAATCATATTCAGGTAGTGTGGATTCAAATTTGTTCAAATCATGACCCCCAGGGGTAGGGTGGGGCCACAATGGCCAATCAAAGTTTTACATTGGAGTATATAGGAAAAATCTTTAAAAATCTTCTTCTCAAGAAACACAGGGCCAGGAAAGATGAAACTCATGTGTAATCATCTTCAGGTAGTGTAGATTCAAGTTTGTTCAAATCATGACCCCCAGGGGTAGGATGGGGCCACAATGGCCGATGAAACTCTTTCATAAGAATATATATGAAAATCTTTTTAAATCTTCTTCTCAAGTACTTCAAAGCCATGATTAGTGATATTTATATGGAATCAACCCCCTTAATGTATATTTTAGTTTGTTCAAATCATAACCAAGCGGTGAAAATTTTTTAAATCTTTTGTCAAGTACCCCCCCCCCCCCCTCTCTCAATTTTTCAGTTTTGACCTGATCTGTGCTTTTTCCTAGACAATGTGCTCAGGTGAGCCCCGGTCAAATAAAAAGGTCAAGGATTAAAATCATTCCAAGGTCCGAAACATCTCGATCTTGTCTCACAAAAGGGACATCAAAAATTAAAACCAAAATCAAATGTTACAATGAAAACAAGACTCACCGGGGTAGGGCGGTGCCACAATGGCTGATCAAAGGTTTACATAGAATATATAGGAAAAATCTTAAAAAATCCACTGGGCCAGGAAAGATAAAACTCTTGTCGAAGCATCCTTAGGTGGTGTAGATTCAAGTTTGTACAAATCATGACACCCGGGGGTAGGGCAGGGCCACACTGGCTGATCAAATTTTTATATAGAAATATATAGGAATTTTTTTTTAAAATCCTTTGCTCAAGATCAGCAAAGCTATGATTGTGATATTAATATGGAAATATCCTCAGAGTTAATTCAAGTTTGTTCATAACATGATCTCTTGGGTTTAGGGAGGGTTAACGAGGGGTCACAATGGGAGATCAAGTAATATGTAGGACAAATCTTCTTTTCAAGTATGGCAAAATTTAGCTGCAGATCTGTAGCACTATGGTTTTATAATTTGTCTGACTCTAACGCTACAGGTCCCGTAATGCAAAAAAGGTGGAATTTACGGGGCATTGTTTGCGCACTTTTGGGGAAAATTTTTCCATTTTCTAGCATTGGTCAATCAACTACCTTTCCATTCCTAATTCTGGACTTATTCTGTATAAAATAGTGTATATTTTATCCACCTCCCAACCATTTTTAGTTATATCTACAGTTAAAAAACTCACTTGAAGTGAATTTTCAGCAGTACATGTATAACATATAATTTTAATCAAGCGAGTTCTCAAGTATTAAAAAATTTCATCCCCCCCCCCCAACAAGTAAACTTCAATACTGAGCTGACTTGTGTTTTTTTAACTAGTCCATGTGCTCAGGTGAGCGATGTGGGCCCATGGGCCTCTTGTTTTCATTGTAACTTTTGATTTTGGTTTTCATTTTTGATGTCCCTTTTGTGAGACAAGATCGAGATGTTTCGGACCTTGGAATGATTATAATCCTTGACCTTTTTATTTGACCTTAATTCAAAATATTGCTTTGGAATTGACAATATATGATAGGGAATTAATATTTAACACAATATGCTATATATAATAGCACCTTACAAACTAAGACACCGAAAGCGAGGGACCACAATTATTTGAATTTGCTTGATTACATTGCTTTAAATGCTCAGAAATGATGTTTTCTAATTTCAGGTATTATCTCGGTACCTTAAAACTCCAAACGACAGGGAGAAGAAGAAAACTGCATATTTCCGATGTATCTTCACAGCAACATGACCCAAAGCACTACCATTAAAGGATTTGATTTGACATTAAGGAAGTAAAAAAATGAAGGCATTAGTCATAAAGAAAATTAAAGAACTTTATGTCTGAATATTATATCAACAATACCATAGATCTAAAGATGGATTATTTTGCCTTATAATTTATATTAATGCATGTACATGTAATTTTATTCTTTTTATATATACAATCATGTAGTGTTACCATTTTTCACAAAGCTTAAAAAGTTATGTAGGGCCACACCAATTTAATTTCTTGTTCGTCGGACATTTGATTTAAAAAAAGTACAAGCAGTTAAATGATAATATTATTACTCTTTGCTGGGCAATTTTTTAGGCGGAGCGTGAAAATTTGAGCGGACAATTATATTTTTTCTGATTTACAGAGTAAGCAGATATAAAATACAATAAATAGAGCGGAAATGGAACAGAAAATAGCACAGAATTCCTATGGTGCGAGAAATTGAAATTAATATTATTTGTATGGTTTTGTTTAAATAAGCGCGTGGGTCCGACGAACAAAAATTTTCATTAGTGTGGCCTAGATCATTTAGATTCAATTCATTTTTTTCTTCAAATTACCACATGCCAGAATTCATAAGAAGGAAATTTATATATGGCTGGTGGTTGTGGCCATTTTTAGACTATATTGATCTCCTTTAGAAGGAGAGCTCCTTATAAAATTATACAAAAAATGACCAAATTTTAAAACTAAAATGTACAGAATTTTTCTTTGCCAAATGATAGTTCATAGAACCACAATTCTTCAATCATGTCTACTTGGAGATCAGTGGATGGATATTCATATACAATACACAGCTGAAGCAGGTTTTGTTAGGTTATTTTATTTTCAAAAGGAATGCATTATTTTCTTCAGTCCATTAATGTTAAGCTCTTTAATAGAAACAATTGTAGAAGATTTATCATATTTTGTTTAGAATTTTGAAGAATTTGTTAATCACTCAGTGAAAATTATCCCTTGTCATAATACAAATTTTTAAAATGTATGTACAAATACTTTTATGTTGAAATGACCATGCAAGGAAGAAAATAAAACAAGTTTAAGTGTACACTTTATGCTTTTATATCCAAATTGGCTTCTGTGGAAGGAGAAAGGTTCATATAATAGTATATTAATTAAAGGAGTACATAATGTCCTTTAGAATTTCAGTAAAATTTCTTGACTTTCATGTTAAGGTCATACGCAACGTAGTTTTAACTTTTTTGGATTCTGCCTTGGAGTTGAAGAGTTCCACTAAATGAAGGGCCTGTGTGCAATATTTTTAATGTCTATATATGGATTTGTACACCTCTTCTTAAACAATTTTTGATGGAAAAAAATCTGGAATTCATGTTTTATAATTTTTGTACATTTTTATTTAAATAATGCAAAAATTTTCAAAATTCGATATCTTTTCAAAACCCCTGGAAACGCATGCTGATTTTTTGTCCAAGAACATTTAATGATATTATAAGTTTAAATTTAGAATATCTTGGAAAATTATCAGTAGGTAAGGTACGTTGTGTATGTCCTTAATAGACATGAATTTAATTCGAATGGGGGTTGCATTCCATTCCATCTTGTTTTGAAAATGAAAGGATTAACTTCCATTGTAATTGTCGTACATCTCAATACATTCATATACTAGAATGAGTAGATTATATAGAAGAAATTTGAGAAAAAAAGGAAAGGAAGTAAAAGTCAATACATGTGAATAAGGCCACACTGTCCGTCGGACATTTGATGAAAAAAGTACGAGCGGGGTAGCGGTTAAATAATAATATTATTACTTTTTTGAAGGCAAAATTTTAAGGCGGGGCGTGAAAAAAATTGAGCGGACAATTATATTTTTTCTGATTTGCAGAGTAAGTAGATTAAAAGTACGATAAATAGAGCGGAAATATAACAGAAAACAGCAAAGAATTCCAATGGTGCGGGAATTTCAAATTTATATTATTTGTATAGTTTTGTTTAAATAAGAGCGCGCGGGTCCGACGAACAATAAATTTTATTGGTGTGACCTAATTCCTAGCTGCAGAACTGTAGCGTTGTGGTTTTAAATATTAGTCTTGTCCATAAAGCACTTCTTCTTCAATCCCGTAATGCAAAAAAAGGTACCATTTACGGCTGAAGATTATTTTTTGCGCACTTTGGGGGAAATTTCTTTTTTCCAGCATTTTCAATCAACTAACTTTGTACAGATCCCGTAATGCAAAAAAAAAGGTACCATTTACGGCTGAAGATTTTTTTGCGCACTTTGGGGGAAATTTCTCCTTTTTCCAGCATTGTTCAATCAACTAACTCTCACTCCCGAATTCTAGACACATTCTGTAACCAATCTGTATATTTTATCCACCTCCAAATCCTTTACAGTGGTAAACTGATTTGATTAGAATCGTTTGTTAAATTGCTGAAAATACACTTCAAGCGAGTTTATCGCCTGTAGAGACTGCTATCAGGCATGTAGCATCGTTTTTGAAAGTGGAGGGGGGGGGGGGGGCAACCAGAGAATTTTTTTTTACTTACCTGTAAAAGTTGACAAGCATAAAAAAAAAATTCCCAACTTTTTCCAAGGCCAACTTCCTTTTACTTCCAATTTTTTCGCATACAATACATACAATACTACATTTCCTTCATATCACTATACGGTGGTAAGAATTGGGGGGGGGGGGGGGGAACCAACTTTACAGTGGACATTCTCAATAGTAAAGGTAATGTTGGGGAAAAAAGTGGGGGGGGGGGGGGGGATATAAGGCTAGGCCTCCTCCTGGCCCCCACTGTTGCTACGTCCCTGACTATAAAGAGTTGAGAGGTGGATAATATAAACAGATTGTTGAAAGAATGTGTCTAGAATTAGTGAGTGAATGGTAGTTGATTGATCAATGCTTAAAAGTGGAGAAATCCCCCCCCCCCCCCCCAAACTGCGCAAAACGCAATGTTTTCACTCAGGACCAGTGGCTTGCGAGGATGGACTAAAACTATATTAAGAACTTCCTGAACTAGTTTTGAAATTTTTTCTCCGGAATTGGGGGGGGGGGGTTACTTTTTTCTATGCATAAATAAAGACAAATAATAACCCCATTGAATATGTCCGTAGAAAAAGTTCTGTCCTTTATGGAGTAAATGTAAATGTCTCAATAATTTCCGAATATCCCTCGTATATTGATAATATTACATTATACCATCATTGTATTTTTTTTAAGGTCAAGGCAATGACTCAGAATTTAGAGGAGTAAAGGGCTTATCGAGCCCAAAAGGGCAAGGAGAGCGTTGTTTTTCAATTTTAAAAAATCAGTGATCGTCATGACAGAAAAAAAAAACATCAATGAAAGTTTTATATGATTCAACGATTAAAACTGATGGAGCAGACATGTCAAGTTTCTTGTTTAAAAGTCAGAGACATGCAAACCCAATGAGACCATCGGAGCTAACATCAGCTTAATTTAACCAGTATAAGTTTTGTATTTGAAATCTTTTTTGGCAAAATGTAGAAAAACAATAAATATCGAAGCATACCAATGAAAGGTGTATTTTAAGAGGCAAAATGACAAATTACCTTAGAAATATCTTGGATCAAAAAGTTTTGTGATGTAAGGGTGATTTCCTTTTACTCTTCTGTATCAAATTTAAAACGTTTGGGGGTAGCATGAAAAGGACAATCAGACTTCCAGTGAACATTTTAAATGTTAAAAAAGAACAACAACAAAAAAATACGATCATGGAAATAGAAGTGGGAGGATACTCCACCCCTCCTGATTCTATCACCCCCTCAAATCAAGGGTTTTTGATCCGCTCCGCTTTATGCGGGCATCAAAAACCGGAGGGCAAGCCCCTTCTCAATTTCCTAGTGCCTGAATATGTTCGTTTGAGCGAAATTCGGATGCAGATGATATAACTTTTCTGAAATTGTTTTCAATCTACTGTATTTTCAGTTCAATTTAGGAATGAAATATCCTTATATTCACTAGGAAGGTCAAAATTGAAAACATTTATCTACATCAAAAATTCAAAATACACAAGACTGTATTGAAATGTTTTTACATTAGTTTCACAATTGAAGCACTGTTTTAAAGTGGTGTCATTTTGTAATTTTTGAATTTACTACCACCCGGTAATCAAAAAATTACAATATGACAATGGGATTTAAAAAAATTCCTCTAAATATGCCTGTATCCAATTCTCAGACGACCATGTTATCATACATGTACACGTACTTGAATGTACATTATGCATGGAATCTTCTTTATTCTACGAGTAAATTTTGAAAAGAATTTCTCAAAGAGATTCCCACTGTTTATAAATAAAATTGAATCCACATAATACACGCACGATATTTTTCAGACATGCAGAAATTTTATGTCCTTCTTTCATGTATATGATTGCCACGTCTGATTCATATTTGGACGTTCTTCTGACTATACCAGTACTAACTATATTTAAGACCAAATTAAAAGTAAATTTTATGCCAAACGAATAACTTTAGCTTTTCTATTGTCATCTTTCCTTATTTATGAAATAATACAGGCACGTAGCAACAGAGAAGGGAAGGGGGGCTCCTCCCCCCCCCCCCCACTTTTTTCCCAACATAACTTTTACTATTGCAAATGTTCATTGATAGGCTGGTTGCCTCCCCCCTTTTGTGGTACAGTAAATTGAAATAAGGGTAATGTAGCATTGTATGCAAAAGAAGAAGATACTGAAAGAAGTTGGTATCCGAAAAAGTTGCCCCCCCCCTTCACCCACCCCACCCCCACGAAATAGGATTTTCGAGTTTGGGCAACGTCGCAGCTGTTGCAGAAAATATTATATACCTCTTATATATTTTTTTCTGCAAAAGCTCCGACGTTAATTTCCGTACTAGCAAACAAAGAAAAGCACTTAACTATTTATGTTAATTTTACATATTTATGAAAAAGGTCAAAGTTAAATTAAATAAGTTAAATATTATACATTTATTGACGGAGTTAGAGGACAACATGCGCTTTGTCAGTCCCAAGAACCAACTGTCTGTCTGAGGATGCTAGAACGACAAAACGCAGAACTTAGTCAATAAATGTTTTGCTATACCTTTCATTTTCATTTTTTTTCACATACATGTATTTTGTACTATCTACCGTGATGTAACCTCCGATCCGTCACTTCTGAACACCAATGAATGAAAATGAGATTAAGCTCCGCCCATTCTGTGACTGAAGCGATCCAACATCTCATCGACCGGTCCAACATCTCACTAAGCGGTCAAACATCGAATGTTTTTATGCCTGCTCAGCAAATCATTACACATTTATTGACTGGGTTCGAGGGCAACATGCGTTTTGTCGGACCCAAGAACCAAACTGTCTGTCTGAGGCTGTTAGACTGAAAGCACACAGTTTGGTTCGAGGGTCCGACAAAACGCATTTAGCCCGAGAACTCTGTCAATAATTATTTTGTTATACTTTTCATTTTATTTTATTGACATACATGTATTTTATACTGTATTCCGTGATTTAACGTTAACTGTTTAACGAATGAAAATGAGATTAAGCCCCACCCATTCTGTGGCGTAAGCGGTCCAACATCTCACTCAACAGTCCAACATCGATTTTTTTTTTGTGCCCGCTCAGCAAAACATTAAAAATGTTAGAATTTTTTCGTTTAGATTTATGTAAGAACAAATTTTTAAAGGTATAACAATAGATATGATGGACTTTTTTTCGTTTATTGCTTTGTATAGGAACAATTTTAAAAGGAATATATTGCAGACATATATGTCATTGCGTGGACCCTGGGGTCCACGAAGTAAATATATAAGCGAGGTTTAACAGGATGCCTTGGGCAAACGACAGGCTTCGCATGCGCGAGAATGCTGGAGAGTTCGCACCTTAGGTAACCTGCCCGTAGAATAATTCGCCCTATTCGAATTAGAATATGCCATTATTTGCAAATCGCGCTTTTAAATCCACATATCGCATTTACATAGTCATTGGCGGATCCGAATTTCCCTCTTATACAGTCATATACCTTTTATGTACAAACTAAACTTTGATTCTATTGTACAAGCATTTTAAAAAGTAGGAAGAACTTAGATACATGTAACTTTACAACTTGAATGAAAAACGTCATTCAACGACTAGTTCTAGATTTTAAAAAATAGAAGAAGCTTTCAACGGCATAAGTCTTGTGCATCAAGGTTCGCAAAATAATTTTTTCAGCAATCCAATGCCGTTTGATAGAGGTCTATATATAGCAACGGGTTTTAATGTGTGTGTGTGGGGGGGGGGGGGGGGGGGGGCAAAAATTTCTGCGTGCTACAGAGCTGTGATACACGTGAACCATCATCAGATCTTTGTTTTTCTTCCGCATAAATCCAGAACAGGTGTCAAGTCGCAGCCATTATCGGTTACATGCATATGTATCAAAATAGCCCGATTTTTGAAACTGACAAAACTTAAGGCCGCTAATCGGAGATAAAATTTAACAACTTTGCTTTGAGACTACAATCAGTCATAAGTAGGCAGATCATTGTGGAAAATGTGAACAAACCTACATGAATATTCACTACACCTAGAAAATTTCTTAATTGAATTTCGGTTAGAAAAACATGCATATGGTCCACGTATTGCAGTCCTTTTTTAAAGGACAGCAACTTGTTGTATTTATAACTGATGGAAGAAGGATATGGAGATAACGAACAGTATTCAATATCAACATCTATAAAACAATACAAAATAGGAGCAGAGCAAACACTGACCTGCGAAACATCAGAAGTGGGATCAGGTGCCATTGAGGAGTGAGCACCCCCTGCTGACCGGTCACACCCGCCGTGTATCGACCATAGAACTAAAGAAATGATGTCTTTAAACGAGATTGCTGATATTCTTGTTTCATCAACTTGCTTGTCAATAATTTACCGTGTTTTAGAAATTGTTCATACATAGAGAATATAGGTACTCCTGCGTATCGAATCAATTTATATAGACGCCATATGCAGGTGATGAAGGTATATTGCTGCATAAGTAAGGGAAGTTGACGATAGAAAAGTTAAAGTCATCACGTTTATCATATAGCTTGGTTGTTAGATTACCATTAACACATTTTTCAAGTAAAATATCCAAGTATGAAACAGATGTGCCAGACTCTGTGGTATCTTTTATCTCAAGTTCACCATGATATATTGTATCGACGTAGGAATGGAAATTACTATTGTTAATTGACAATGCGTCGTCGATATATCTAAATGTCGAGTGTTTTCTTCTTTTCACGCATAAGATTTTGCACAAATTCTGCTTCATATGAATATAAAAACAGGTCTGCTGATAATGGAGCACAATTGTTACCCATGGGAATTCCAATAGATTGTTGATATTTTAAAATCAGTGTTCATTAATTTCACCTTTTTTTCATTAGGAAATACATAATATATTATACCAAAAGTATGTCTTCGTACGAGATATTATTAATATCCTTTTCGATACATTCTACCTAATTAACAGGACTTTATATCATCCAAAATATATACATAATTATATAACATTGCATATCTTTCCGCTTTTTTGTCTTAGCTATCAATGTCTATAATCAGTCAAACATCCAAATATGAAAGGAATAAAAGACAGCCAACCAATATAACTAATATTTGGCATTTTGCGATTTTCAATGTGTTTGAAATATAGAAATATACAAATGTAATGGTGATTTATTTAAACGTACGTCCACTGTTGGTGAATGAGGACATATTGGAGAATTAAACATTGAAGTTCAAACACTCTATTGGGAAAAAAAATGTCAATTTTCAACAGGGGTAAAATTTTTAGATACAGTAGTGCATACAAAAAAAAAATTGTTTTTTTTCTTCGGGTTTTTGTCGTTAGAAAATGACTCCGTCATTTCATTATTACTATGGTAGTCATTACACATCTTTACACTGGCCTGGCACAGTGGTTAAAATTCTTTATATAATCTAGGTTCGTAATTTTTAAAAAGGGGGCCCCCTAGCTCTTCCAAAATTGGGAAGTGAGTGATCCATGGGTGTTAAGTGTTTGTGTTAAGACGGAGCTCTATGGATCGTAAAGTGAAAATGTATGTATTCTCCTTCTAACCAAAAAGTGTTCCGCGTGGCGCCGTGTCCTTAAGTCGCGGATTCGAATCCACTGCGGGACGCGGAGATCGGTCCTTCGGATGATACCGTATGAACCGATCGAGGTCCCTCGTCATAGTAAGTGTTGACATGCACGCAAAAAGACCCTCATTCATAAATGGCCCTGAGGGCCATGTATAGATGTTTATGTAAATTCACTGCCCTCTATCGACAAATGGTTGTGTCTCCATGCATACGAGAGAAAAATCCTCTAGGGGATGTTCAACAACGCACACCGATATTTCCAATACCATAGTTATGTCAGGTGGTAGTCAGAAATTCTTTTTTTCTGTTTTTAATGCCTATATTTCGAATCCAAAAATGTTTCGATTTTTTTGGTCCCATTAAGTTCGATTTGTATTGTCGTAAATGTATTGTCGTTCTCAAGGTCAATACGATGTTTTATGCACAACATAAACAAGAATGCCATTAACAAACTAGATTAATTTGTGTACGGAAAAATGAATACAACCTTCAAAGTTTACAGTATCAAGGTCCTACAAACTTAGCTGCAGAACTGTAGCTCTCCGAAAAAAATAATTATATTGACATACAGGTCTGTAAATTCGACATATATTTTTCGGAGAGCAGCTATTACACCAAGTAGGGTAAATATGTGTATTGCACACTGGTGACACGTAATTCATATTTGAAAAATGTAAGCAAACAGGGTTATTGTACTCGTTGCAGAATGCAAATGTACTTTCCTAACACACACACCCTCCACCAACACACACACATTTTTTTTCCAACATGCTTAATAAATCCATTTAAGAAAATTATTTCATTCTTTTTCATTCTTTTATGAAGAAAACCTGAAATCACTGAGTCTGAATTTGTTTTTTTTATCTTATTGTGGTATTGTCCAGGAACAAGGGAGCGTAAAGCCTAAGGCTATATTAAGCGACATACATTCGAGGGCTGTTCATTGTCCAATAATGTCCTTGGTGCTCGGAAAGAAGCAAAATACGCTTTTCAAAGGTTTTAATGATTTGACTGAATATTCTCTTTTAATTTAAACACATGTCCATGGTATTTGATCCAATTGCTATGGTGTTCCGCTGGGGCCACTCGCACCATCGCCTTAAATGCGAGAGTGCGAAGTTGCAAGGGCGAAGTTGCGAAATGCGATTTGCGAAGAAAGGAAAGTGCGCAGATGCGACGGCGAAGCGCGAAAATGCGAAACTTCACTAATCATTAACACATCTTTCAAGGATTGGCCGATGTATAGCCGAGCATCGCAAAGTCTCCGTTGAATCTAAAATCATCGGAGGGTTGAGTGGTGGGCAACAGAAATGGCCAATCATTGGTCAATGTTCGTTGCCCATAGTCGATACAAACGATGTTCGACGATGTAACATAACAATTGCCACATTATCCAGCGATGGGGTATACGATGAGAAACCGATGCGTTTTTTGATGAAAATGGTGTGGTTGCCGGCCGGGCACACCTAGTGATCGGACGGTGACTGAGTCTTTTTTGCGAATCGGTGGGGTCATCAGCAGGATATAACTCGTAGTGAAAATTCAGCGATGTCTTCAACGATGCCTCACATCGCTCCTCATCGGCATCATCAACACATCTTTCAAGTTTAGCATCAATATCTGTTGAATCAATCATCGGGGGTTGAGTGGTGTTCAACAGATGGTTCGACCAAACTTGGCCCGTAACCGATGTACGAACGATGTTCAAATGTAAGTGCGATGTAATATACATCGGCCGATTATCCTGGAACATCGTTTTATGCTTAGCAATGCATCGCTGAACCTTTGTAAGTCCGGCCGGCAACCACGACATTTTTCGGTTGCCCATCGTATGCACATCGCAGGATAATGTGACTGATACTTTAAAGACTACTAGACCGATGCGGACCGATATGTGGGCATCACTCACACCACGGATTACCAACCACCGATTACCATCGCTGGGACTTTGTAAGTCCGGACTACTAGGATCTACGGCCGGTCTACGGCCACCGGCCGAGAAATGTGAGCAGGCATTAGTCTCAGAGCAGTATGATATTTCGGTATTTTATTCCTAGGGTTTGAATCCCACGTATACTATTTAATATTTTTATAAAATGAAAATTTTTTATGAGATATAATTTCTCTCAGAAAATGTTTTTTCCTCATAATTTCATAAATTTCAATAATGAGAAGTAAATTTAAATACGCAATTTACATATCAAAAGTGATTTCTTGATATCTGACGCTAAAGGCTTTCTGCACCCCTTACCCCCCCCCCCCCCCCCATTTTCTTTAATTTGCGCTGGGTTTTGTTACGAAAAAAAAAATTATTTAACTGTCTTGCTGTTAATATAATCATACTTTGTTAAGAAAAAAAAAAACATAATTATTTCAAATGCACTTGTAAGACGATGCTAGTATGCCTCCATTCGTTTACGTCTTGGTTATGCATATTAAACTCATTCTTCAATATTCACGCAAGTTTATCCTTTGACTTTAATGAATTCTACGTTTATGCAATTTAGGTTTAATAAACTCAATATACATAACTTTGAAAATCTCACTGAGACCTCCTTAGCAATGTCCAGGTTGTCAAGATCGCACCACATTTTATTAACTCGACTACCGGTTTTTTTTTATCAATTCTGTTATTCTTCACTGAGTTATATTGATCAACTCTAAAGATAAATTATAGCTTGACAGTTGCTGAGAAAAATGAGATTTAAAGTTTTCATTCTTCGAATACGTATGTTCAATGCATCTGGTCACCATTTTAAAGAAATGACATTGTACTGCCCCTCTCCCCTTCAAGCATATTTTATTGGAGGGGTGGGATGGGGTGGAGTGGTGGCTGTCGAGGAAACTGTACTCTACACCTTCTACACAGAATAGGACACCCCCTCCCCCCGGAAAATTGA
The DNA here is from genome assembly GCF_032062105.1 of Saccostrea cuccullata. Classification (NCBI taxonomy): domain Eukaryota; kingdom Metazoa; phylum Mollusca; class Bivalvia; order Ostreida; family Ostreidae; genus Saccostrea; species Saccostrea cuccullata. The sequence goes on along the minus strand of NW_026934633.1, from coordinate 15,142 downwards.
CCTTAGTGTGAGATTTTTGTAGGGAAGATTTTAGGGGGAGCCTACTTTACAATATTGATATGTCGCGATCGTGTTACAGAGACCAAGAAACCGGTATTTACATTGTAGGTACATGCATGTAGCTATAATTTCCAGAACTTATTCATTTATTTGTTGAATCTTCTACATTACATCTATAGAAGTGTAAAAATTTTAAAAGGTAAAACATGGCATCGTACATGTAGCATCCAAAGTTGCTTACACTAAAAAATGAAATTATGTTGTTTTTTCCGTACATTTTAGAGAGAAATGTGAATATTAATTGAAAATCATTGTAAAACCGGCTTGTAAAAATATTGCGATATTATGGTTTGAAAAAATATGATATATCGTAATACGAAAATTTTGGTGATATCCATCCCTATTTGATTAGTTGTTAAAGAGAGACTAGATCGATGTTGAAACACAATTTCTTTCCACTCCATTGAACTGTCTTTTGTTTGACATAATTAAGTTATATGTAACGAGTAAGGAAAAAAAATATGGCGGAGAAGATTGCGATATAGTATTTGAATCCGGATCCTCGAAATATTCTAGACAAGTCCACTACCAACTGAGCTAGCTTGCAACCGGCGATCAATCTCGTATGACCGCAATATTTATACTTTAATGCATGTTAGAAGCAGATCAGACAAATAAAAAAGAGGGGTGGGGGTCAAGACAGATCTAGATCTAAGATTCATAGTAGATTGAATTCATCCTTGAACGAGCTCTGTTATCGTTAAAGTTTACGACTCACCGGGTGTGTTCAGTTGGTAAAGTCGGTACACACCAATGAACAAGGACTGACAATGTACTTTGAGGGAATTTTGCTTTCGAGCATATCTACTCTGAATTTTCTGGATAATAGTTTGATATTTTTCATTAATACACATTAATACACAACAAAATTGCCACTTTTCATAATTATTAAAAATGAAATTTAAAAAAATGTGAGTAAGGGAGGATACATGTATGTCAATCAAACCAGTCCACAAGTTCGAAGTTTCAATAATTCTGAGATGATATAAGATTTTTATTGTATTTTCATGTGAAAAGCTAAATTGCAATTGAATATATATGTCGTGATAATATACAGAAAATTTGAGAAAATTCTCTAGACATGTAACTTCAATTTTGTGTCTTAGTACCTTTAAAGCTCGTGTACCCCAAAGACTTATTCTTGGTCATCTGCTATTTCTCATTTACAAAAATGACATTAGTTGTCTATGGAATCAGCTGTGTAATTAAAGTCGACACATTGAACCTTGGGGAGCTCAACATTACCGCTACATCGCCAAAAATTTCAACTCATTATCGCTATAATTTTTTTCAAAATTTCAACCGATCATTACCGCTACTTCTTATAGGTTAAAATATCACCGATACACATCGAATCAGCCAAGCATGGTGTGGAGTACGAGTTCCAATCACAAAACTTTCACAAAAAATTCGGCACGTTTTACAGTTTACATGAAATAGGGGAAATTACAATACAGCAGTAGGTTTGGCAAATGACAGTCAAAGCTTTATGCCTAGGTCACATTTAAGCCGATGTTCGGGACACCAATTATACCCCCGCTTGAAAAGTGGGAGGGTAAACAGTGATCGGTATGTCCGTCCGTCTGTGAGTGTCTGTTACGCTTTGGGGTACCCATCATTTATCCGCATTTCCTCTTATACTGCTGAGTGAAATTTTATGAAACTTTCACAGAATCTTTATTACACATTGCCATTGTACATCTCCTATTTTTGCTTTTTGATCTGACACACATTTTGGGTTTTCCGGCCACCTCAAAAACATGACCTTTGCCATTATAACCATATGGGAGGCGGGGTATCCTTTGGTGAGCTCATGCTCACAGTGCCTCTAGTTTCTTCTGGTCTTGTCGGCTATAAGAATATAGAATAACACCTTGAACTAGGGCTAATTGTAACGGGAACCGTTACAGATGTTCCCCAAACGCTCCCCAACTCCCTTTTGGTGCCATACTCCCTTTAAGCTTCATTAAAAATGACAAACTCTATGCATTTTACACTTTAACAACGTTTCCCTGAAGTATACCGAGTATATTCAAATTTTAGCATTTGCACGCGTGCACATGTAAATGCATGTGCGTAATGACCATATTCTCTTGTCTACACTATCTATATACATTAATATAATAAAATAATAAAGCATTTAATCCAAAAGTATTAAAAAATACGCTTCATCAAGTGTGTTTTTGATTTTACCCATCTCACGTGCATGCACGTGCATGCATGTGCATGATGACCTTACCTTTTTGTAGGAATGCACTATGTCTATCTATGTTCTAAATCCCATCCTCTTTGGTTGAAAATCAAAGGAGTTATACCCATTTAAAGTTTAAGCCAATCAGATTGCAGCGCACGTGCATGCGCGTGTTTTCATGATACCTGCTATATATTATATTGTAGTATATCCTAATGCATGACTATGTTTAAAATTTCAAAGCATTTCGTCAAAAAACAAAAGAGATATTGAAATCTTTGTTTCAGCCAATCAGAGGGAAGCACACGTGCATGCACGTGAGTTCGTGCTAATTTCACCATGTCATATTATCTAGACTATTAATATATCCTTATAGAATGAGTTTCAAAGCATTTCAATAAAAAATGTAAAAGTTGTGGCTATAATAAGTATATCAGTCATTTCACTCATTTCACGCGCACGCACGTGCATGCGTATGCGCGCAAAATGACCTTCGTTGTGCACACCTACACTTGACACCTATTAACCCTAAAAAGGTTTTAACTTAGTTGGGTGAACAGTTTCTGAGAACACTCGCGGACAAAAAAGTACCGGAGAACAAAGAAGAAAAAAAAGAATAATAATAATAACTAGAGCAGAGCTCGTTGCAAAGCAACGAGTAGGTCTTCCGTCCGGTTCTGACTGGAAGTGCTGGAAGTGACAGAACAAAAGAAAGTAATGAGGTAAGTAGTCTCCAGTGACTTTATAATTTCAATTTTGCATCAAAACCTTCAAAATAAGCCATTTTTCGCTACTTCCGGTTTGACCGGAACTGACGACGACGGACGGAAAAATTACTTTTTATGCTCCCAGAGACAAATGTAACCCAAAAACTTGTCAAGAACGGCAAAAAAACGCGTTTTCCGACTACTTCCGGTTTGGCCGGAAGTGACGACGCCGGACAAATTTTAACGACTTCAATAGATTAAGCTTGACATTTTGAACAACTTTGCTTCTTTGACGTATTATAAATTCTAAATACTTTTTGAGATATAAAGAAAAAACATTTGGCGCCTCTCGGCCCCTGATTTTAGGGGCCAGCCCTTTTTTCGAGGTATCATTTGAAAGATCTTGGAATTCTATACTTTTTTTGTTCTACATGTTTTAACAAAATATTTCTAGGTAAAAGGTTATCGTAGGAAAGGTGTTAAAAAATTTGAAATTCTTGATAGGACTATTTTCGGGCCATAGCGAGCGTCGGCATTTCGTACTTCCGGTGGTTGTGATATACGAAATTCACTTCTCCAAAGATTGCTCTAGCATCACTGAAAATTTCATGCTTCTGTGTTGAGTGGTTTTTCAGAAAACTGCCGGACAAAGTGACCCTCTGAAAATCACTAAAACGCGGAAATCTCAAAACCGGAAGTGACGTCATCAAAACAAAAAAATATATATCTAGTTTTTCCCATGCTCTATCAATCCTGAAAGTTTCATGAAAATCGAGTGAGCCGTTTTCGAGAACTCGCGTGCACAAAATCGGTAAGAAAAAAAACAATAATAATAATAACTAGAGCCGAGCTCGTTGCAAAGCAACGAGTAGGTCTTCCGTCCGGTTTTGACCGGATGTGCCGGAAGTGACGTGAACAAAAGAAAGCAATGAGCTAAGTAGTCTCCAGTGACTTTATAATTTCAATTTTGCATCAAAACCTTCAAAATAAGCTATTTTGACTACTTCCGGTTTGACCTGAAGTGACGTCAATGGACGGAAAATTCAGATTTAAGCTTCCAGTGACATATGCTACCCAAAAACCTGTCAAGAACAGCAAAAATTTGCAATTTTTGACTACTTCCGGTTTGACCGGAAGTGACGTCGCCGAACGTATTTTGACGACGCCATTCGATAAAGCTTGATATCTAGAACAACTTTGCTTCTTTGACGTATTACAAATTCTCAATACTTTTTGAGATATAAAGGAAAAACTTTCGGCCCCTTTCGGCCCTTTATTGTAGGGGCCAGCCCCTTTTTGTTGATATCTTTCGAAAGATCGTGACATTCTTCACAACTTTTGTTCTATATGTCTTTACAAAATATTTACGTGTAAAAAGATATTGTAAAAAATGTGTTAAAAATTCCTAAATTCCCAATAAGTCTTTTTTCGAGCCATAGCGAGCACCGACGTGCGGCACTTCCGGAGAAAAAGAGTGGTGTGTGACAAAAGAGCACACATTGCTCTATCATCGCTGAAAATCTCATGTTTCTGTCTTAAGGCATTTTGGAGAAAAATGATGGACAATGAGACCCCCTGAAAATCACTAAATCGCTGAAATCTCAAAACCGGAAGTGACGTCATCAAAACAAAAAATTATATATCAGCTTTGTTTGATGTTCTATCAGTCCTGAAAGTTTCATGAAAATCTATCCAGCCGTTTTCGAGAAATCGCGTGCACAAAATCGGTAAGAAAAAAAAACAATAATAATAATAATAACTAGAGCCGAGCTCGTTGCAAAGCAACGAGTAGGTCTTCCGTCCTGTTTGACCGGAAGTAACTTTCATTTTAAAAAAAATAGAGTAATGAAGTCCCAAAATGGTTTAATCTTCCAAATCTATGTTAATCATTGCAAAATTAAGCCATTTTCGGCAACTTCAGGTTTGACCGGAAGTGACGACGACGGACGGAAAATTAAGATTTAAGCTACCAGTGACATATGATATCCAAAAACCTGTCAAGAACAGCAAAAATATGCAAAATTTGACTACTTCCTGTTTGACCGGAATTGATGTCGCCGGACGTATTTTGACGACGCCATTAGATAAAGCTTGATATTTTGAACAACTTTGCTTCTTTGACGTATTACAAATTCTCAATACTTTTTGAGATATAAAGGAAAAACTTTTGGCCCCTTTTGGCCCTTTATTATAGGGGCCAGCCCCTTATTGTTGATATCTTTTGAAAGATCGTGACATTCTTCACAACTTTTGTTCTATATGTCTTTCCAAATATTAACGTGTAAAAAGATATTGCGAAAAATGTGTGAAAAATTTCTAAATTTCCGATAGGTCTTTTTTCGAGCCATAGCAAGCGCCGATGTGCTGCACTTCCGGAGAATAAGAAAGGTGTATGTCACATCAGCATATATTGCTCTATCATCGCTGAAAATCTTACATTTCTATCTAAAAGCACTTTTGCGAAAAATGCTGGACAATGTGACCCTCTGAAAATCACTAAATCGCGGAAATCTCGAAACCGGAAGTGACGTCATAAAAATAAAAAATTATATATCAGGTTTGATTGATGTTCCATCAGTCCTGAAAGTTTCATGAAAATCGATCGAGCCGTTTCCGAGAAATCGCGTGCACAAAATCGGTAAGAAAAAAAACAATAATAAAAATAATAAAAATAGTGGAAAAGAAACCTAAGAATAACAAGAAGGTCTTCCGCTGAAGCGGAAGACCTTAATAAAAATAGTGGAAAAGAAACCTAAGAATAACAAGAAGGTCTTCCGCTGAAGACGGAAGACCTTAAAAATAGTGGAAAAGAAACCTAAGAATAACAGTAAGGTCTTCCGCTGAAGACGGAAGACCTTAATAATAATAACTAGTGCTAATTGTAACGGGAACCGTTACAGATGTTCCCCCAAACGCTCCCCAACTCCTTTTTGGTGCCATATTCCCTGTAAGCTTCAATAAATAAGACAAACTCTGTGCATTTTTGACTTTAACAACGTTTTCTCAGCAGGATACCAATTATATTCAAATTTTAGCATTGCACCCGTGCGCATGTGAATGCATGTGCTATATGATCATATCATCTTGTCTACACCATCTACATATCTTGATATACAATATATTAAAGCATTCAGTCCAAAAGTATGAAAAATCACTCTTTCAAACGTATTTTTCATTTCACTCGTTCCAAATGCACGCACGTGCATGATGACCATACCTTCTTGTAGGAATCCCTTATATATCTATCTATATTCTAAATCCCATCCTGTTTGGTTGAAAAACAAGGGAGTTATAGCCATTTCAAGTTTAAGCCAAACAGATTACAGCACACGTGCATGCGCGTGATTTCATGATTTTTTTTTTCTACATCATATTGTAGTATATCCTAATGCATGACTATGTTTTAAATTTCAAAGCATTTCGTCAAAAAACAAAGGAGATATAGCCATTCAAAGTTTCAGCCAATCAGATTGCAGCACGCGGGCATGCGCATGCTTTCATGAAAATTCTTATATATCACGCTGTAGATCTTTATAATGTAGGTCTATGTTCAAAATTTCAAAGGATTATGACAAGAAACAAGAAAGATATTGAGACTTTAGTTTCAGCCAATCAGAGCAAAGCGCACGTGCATGCGCGTGAGATCTTACTTTTTTTACCATGTCATTTTGTCTATCCTTCTAATATATACTTATAATATGAATTTCAAAGCATTTCATCAATAATTTAAATAGTTACGTCTGTATCAATTATTTTGGACATTTCTCGTGTTGCACGTGCGAGCTCTTGCAAGCACATGTGCATGCACATGCTTTCATGATAAATCTTATAGTACAGGCTGTAGATCTCCCTAATGTATGACTATGTTCAAAATTTCAAATGATTTTATCAAAAAACAAAAAAGATATTGAGACTTTAGTTTCAGCCAATCAAAGCGAAGTGCACGTGCATGCGCGTGCGATTTTGCTATTTTGACCATGTCATCTTGTGCACACTACTAATATATCCTTACATTATAAGTTTCAAAACATTTCGTCACAAAATAGAAAAGTTACGGTTATATCCATTATATATTGGTCATTTTAAGATTTGCACGTGCGCGCTCTTGCAAGCACGTGCGCGCAAAATGACCTTGATTCCGCAAATCTACATAACATGCCTACTTACCCTAAAAAGGTTTCACGTAAGTCGGATGTGTAGTTTACAAGATCACTCGCGGAAAAGATTTTCCCAGGAAGAAAAATAATAATAATAATAAGAAGAATAATAATAATAAGAAACAGAGTAAAAACAATATGTTCCCCAACTTCGTTTGGGGAACATAATAAGAAACCGAGTAAAAACAATATGTTCCCAAACTCCGTTTGGGGAACATAATTAAGAACTTCATTCAACGAATAGTTCTAGGTTTAGAAAAGATAGAATTACAAGTAGTCTTCTTCGGCATTTGTTTTGTGCATCAAGCCTTGCAAAAATAATTATTTATACAGCAATCCAAATACAGCTTGATACAGGCTTGTAGCAACGGTTTTCCATGTGGAGGGGGGCGGGGGGGTCTGAAAAAAATCTGCGTACTACAGAGCTGTGCTTCACGTGTATCATCAGATATATTTTTCCAATTATAGATTTCTTCTGAATAAATCCAGATTAGATGTAAAGTCCCAGCCGTTATGGGTTAAAATAGCCCAATTTTTTAAAATGACAAAACTTTTTAGGCCAATCGGAGATAACATTTAACAATTTTGCTATATGTAAGTACTTTTGATCAGTCAGAGTAGACAGATCATTATAAAAAAGTGAACGAACATACATGAATATTCACTTAACCTAGAAATTGTCTTGAATTGAATTTCGTTTAGAAACACATGCATTTGGTCCACGTATTGTAGTTTTTTTAAAGGACAGCAACTTGTTTATGTTATTTTCGTTCAAAAATATATCAATCCATGCATCAGAATTTTGTTCATGTTATGCATCCTTAATAGGTTAAATATTCACAAGTCGACCAATCGTCGCCCTATCATCGAGCTCTGAGCTACAGTTTGATTTCACAGTCGTGCGAAATTTTGAACACTCTTATTGTCGAACGACGGACGACCGACTTAATAAATTGACTGCCGATGGTCGGACGATGATCGAAGGTTGGTCGACAGATAACTTCAATTGAAGAAATTGGCCACCGACGCAGAAAAATTATAACTTGGACCGATCGATGGACACAAAATTGGTTGGCCGACAAAAAAAGAAGTCAAAATCGGCCAAGATAACGGCCGATGAGCTGACGACTGTCACCCGAAGAATCTCATTTTTGCTTCAAAACTCGTCGGCTGTTGATTGTTGGAAATGCTACTGGGGTTTTACTGATTGTGTAAAGACAGTGTGAAGACTGAGTGTTTTATCCATGGACAGTACTTGATTTGAAAAATTTGAAGTGCTTTATTAAATAAAATATATATTAAAATTACCCCCCCCCCACACACACACACACCCTTCCTTACTCTCAAGCATATATTCAAACACACACACGTATGGAAAGATCTAAGGTTGTGGTAAATAATAACTTTGTTTACTAGAGTTGGGTATTGCGAAGGAAATCCATATTGCGATATATTGCAATATTTTACTTTGAATATTGCAATATATTGCAATATATTGTAGATTAATTAGCATTAATAAATTTGAGCAGAATGTTTGAAATGCTGTCAAGTTCAAAGACTATTTGAATTTATCTTAAAGTTTAAAAGCGGGAGGAGGGATAAGACATTGATTGCACACCAAATTAACACTTTACTTTTAATCAAATTCCAGGTAAAATAATAAAACGAGATGAACTCTCTTGGAGAATTTTCACATTGAAATAAAATTTTTTTTTACAGATTGTATTATCTTTTTTCATTGAATTCTTTTTTTTTTGGGGGGGGGGGGGTTAATGAAGTAGCATAAAATGTTATTAAAGATTAAAACAATATACATATTAGGCCTATATGAAAATAATTTCATTGTGGTTACAAAATAAAATTTAAAAAATCTGAAAGAAATTGTGACCTGTTTTCGTGCGTTTTGGTAATTTAGTCTAACCCGACCTAATTTCACATCAAGACGTACAATCAGGAAATGGCCTGTTTTAATATATACATGCTCCTGCTATAGCATAATATGTTTAAAATGGCATGAAAGTTATTAAAAATATTTAAAACAACACTGCTACAAGTGAAAACATTGATGACCATTTACTTGTAATATGTACATGTATATTGAACTTGACATTTCACCGCGATGTCGATCGTGTAGATTCAAGGTAAGATTTTGAGAAACGCAATGCATATGGTATACACCCTGTAAAAATGTTTTATATATTTTCTTCCTTATAAATTTTATTTTAAAGTCTTATTAATTTGTAATTTTATTTCAAAGTAAGATATTCAAACCTGCAACAGTGAATTAAAAGCTTCCACCCCCCTCTCTCTCCTCTCTGGTAACAGGTTCGTTCGCCCGATCTACCTGTTCGCCGGAGTCTGTTCGCGCAGGGTCCGTTCGCCCAAAAATTTCTTCGCCCAAAATCTTGTTCACCCTATAATAGTTTCGCCCAATACTTATATATTATATTATATACATATACTTATATATATTAACTTATTTGAAATAAAGATTAACATGTATTTTTATTTCCTTTACGAACTTGGGTTATTTTTTTTTCAAACCAGGAACAATGTTTATTTAGTCTTAATTAATTTTTGATTTGATTCTAATGCATTTATTAATGATTTGTTGTTTGCACTATAGTTAATTAGATGACTAATATCAATGTTAATTGGGGGGATACACTCGTGTTATTTTTACGAATTGGGCTATGTTTTGAAAACAATTGAGGGACTGAGACGTTAATAGATCCCTTATAGAACTAAGCAGCGTGTAAAAAGAAATTCATTATATTATATTCTATATAAAATCTGGACGAACGGACCCTGTGCGAACGAGAAATTGGGCAAACGGACTCTGGGCGAACGAAAAATCGGGCGAACGGGATAACGGGCGAACAATTTATAGGGCGAACGAACATGGAACCCTCCTCTCTCTTTCTCTCTCTCGAACGAAACTGACGAAGAATTCTTTCAACGAGAAAGAAGAAGACTTAGAAGTTTCCAGTTTTATTTTAACAGTTTCCACAATAAAGGAGGTTTTTATATATTTTTATAAATATCGTGAAATACCGGTATCTGATTTTCATATCGCGATATATCATCGTGGTGGATAATACCGCAATATACCGATATACCGGTAATATTGCACACCCCTATTGTTTACGTCCCCTTTTTCTTTGAAAAGATACTGTACCCCCAGTCTGAATAAAAAAAAACACATTTCAAAAACTATATACTGAAGCCTTAAAATTGAATGGATTTGCAGCCTATCAAAAAATGTTGTTTAAATGGGATTTGATACGGATTGTTAATTTTTAAAAGTAATATCAAGGACAACTTAACACTGAAATAAAAGTAAGTAAAACGTGGTGCATGGATGGTCCAGATATCAACATTCTAACGGCTCTCCCTTCTTTCTCAATGGTCATTTTGCCAATGTTTAGTGTTTTTTAGTGAAAACAGTTTTTAAATTGTGATAATGTTCACAAAAAATTACTAATTATACAAAACACGTGCCAAAAAGTAAGGATTTATTGTTTTTAAGATTCGTCATGGATCATTGGTTTTCATCGGTTATATTTATTTTTCTTTCTATAATTGTTGAGAGGACTCATTTGTTGTAATAATTTGAAAATATTATACATAAATACATTTATAAAAGTGAACACTTAGAAGTTTTGTTAAGTGTATATATCTCCAATTTTTTGACATTGTCTGTCCTCCTGTAATTTCTTCTCGCTCATAATTATTGTAAATATGTATACTAGTATATGTAATCTACCCATCTCGCTGAGATTAGTATATGTACCTCTTGTACCATACATTTGGTTTTTGAGAGAACAAATGAATGTTGATTATAATAGTAAAGCCAGTCAGATACTACAAACCACACCATCGTGGTACCTGGAAAGCTATCCAACGAAGGACCCGATTCACAACCTATTGTCGTTATCTATAAGCTAGACAAAGGTGATCGGATTTCTTGCGTTTGATTTTATTATGCTAAAATAATTTTGTTTAAACCAATTTTACATGTATCAATCTGATAAAATTACATTTTCATTATCCTGGACGGGTTTAAATTTAAATATTCACATTTCTAATTCAGTGGCAAAGGACTATTGAAATTGGCATGGGGGTCCTTGTGTAATTTAAATCTATGTCCACTTTTTAAAAATCTAAATCTACAGTTTTATTTCACAATGCAATGAAATTATAAGGAATCACTGTCTAGTTAATATAGCATGCCTGGGACATCAACAATAGTGGGAAACATACTTCGTCCGTCATGCAGATTATCCCACGTTCCCCACAGTCGTTAATGCCCTGGCATACTATACTAACTAAGACAGTGATCCTTAAATGCATAGATGATATCCGGTTAAGGTCAAGATCTAGTAAACGAAGGGTGCCTACAGATTTATCAAATTCAAGAAATGAATTCCTTTAATGATGCCTTATAACTTTAGCTTGGTCAAAAAAGGTGTTTCGGGGCATAATTTGTAGGAAAATAAGATGAAAAACCATATTTTAAACTGTCATTTTCAATGAAAAATTAAAAAAATTAGACATGAATATGGGAGTTTTTTTGCATAGCACACAACAAAATGTATCCAGATTGCCTACAGTCTTTCATAAAACGGTAATTTGTATGTTCTTGGTCTCTTCTTTTAAATAATGTTAAATTTAATATAGATATCCGGTTTTTCAATTGCAAATTGAATTCCATGAAAGTATATACATAATTCTGTTAGATAAAGTTAAAGTGATTATGACGTCATAATGGATCTAGCACCAAAAAGTCAGTCTAAACTAGATCTTGACCTTAAATACATTGTATATACACGTGATTTAATCGGTCAATAGAAGGATAATACTTTTATTTATAATAACAAAGTTTATACTAGAATGTTGAGAATTATAAAGAGTATACGTTGTTAAAAATAATCTATTGATAAATGGAATATAAAGAGGTCGAATACATAATGAAATTTCAAACAAGGAGGATTTTGACATGTTAAATTTCTTCCTGTTTATTTGAAGTCCATTTGAATTATAACCCTGAATATGTCGAACCCCCGGACGGCTCGAAGCCGATCCATAGTCCCATCAGCTTCGAGATAACGAAGCTTAACTGTTCATGCATTTTTCTTTTCTATTTAAATACAGAGGCGTTAATTTCATTTATTTAGTGAATAAGTACCATAAGTGTCAATAAAATTTAACATTACAATATCGACGCCGCTCATCATATTGTAACTGGCTTCACAAAAAATGACTTTAGGGCCACTATTAAGAGACTGGTTGTTGATCTTTAAAGGTCATTAAAGGTCATGAGATCCTTTTCGTATTTGACCTCGCCACAAAATAAAGATCCATGTAGGCATAAGGTATATACCATCACTCCACTGGACAAAAGTGTCACACAATGCATATGCAAATCAAATATAGTACTGATCACTACAGTAAGGCCTTCATCCTATCAACTATCAAACTAACATTGAAAGATTCCACATGAGGGCAGGGAATCCCCCCCCCCCCGGCCTGTTACTAGTATTTGGTTCCTATCTTCAATGAAAAGGATGCAGTGAAGGTTAGAGATACTAGTAGGGAAACATCTTTCTGACATAGTGCTTGCAAATATTCAAAATAATACTAATTTGTCTCTTTTTTTGTTTGTAAATTGTGTTTCTTATCTTGCGAGCTGTGTATTTCTCTATATACGGTTTACTGTATTTGGTCCGTCTCGGTACGTAAGAAAAATTTAATTTTTTTTATAGAATAATATTTTGACATAATTGACGGGAAAATCCTATGTTTTTGAAAATTAAAAGTAATCTTACTGTTTTCCCATTAATAATAGGGCTCCATACATGCACTTAGGTGTCTCTGGTTGAAACTCTAAGAATCAGGTTGAGGTAAAGCCTTATTTTGTATTTTGGAAGGTCTTGTTGTGTACAATGCACATGGTAAGTATTATAAAATTTAAAAAAAAAACACTTATATACACAGAACGAAATAAATGATGTCGTTGTCCTTGCGCTTTAAACCAAAAGACAATTAAGGCCACCACAAGGAAGAGTATCCCCTCGCAAAGAGAACTGTATTCGATAATGATCCCACGATGCAAATTACGTCACTCACCCATATGCGACAGAACCGGGGTGGGGGCAAGCGGGGCTCAGCCCCCCCCCCCTCCCCCCCACACACACACTTTTTTCAAAGGTTGACATAAAATAAGCATTGAAAATTGCATGGGGTTTATTATTTTTTTAGTTTACTTTTATTCGTTGGTTTAGCCCCATCCCCCACTTTCGATTAGCCATCCCACTTTCAATTTGCTTCCGACGCCCATTCACCCACAAACGAACACGCCCAACTGCGTAACGTGGGGACAATGTCAGATTGATTTACTGAATGAAAAAATATATAATTTCTGACTTTGAAAATTTATGAAACAATTTTTAAGCTGGAAAATGAATTGATATACTGAACTCAACAAATGCTGCTAACAAATAATTTTGAATTAAACGATTTATGGATCTCTCTAATTCATCGATCAATTGAGGACTTCGTTTATTATCTTACAAATATGTTTTTTAAAGGAGAAATGAACTAGAGTACCATTTTTTAAAAGAGAGAAACGATTCAACTAAAGACAAGAACTATTTCATTTAAATTGTGGAAATGTTGGATCGGGAAAAAATGGGAAGGAAGGAGTAGATGGGTTTAAATTCACTATCTATGATGACTTGTTACCTTTAAATTATTTTAATTAAATAATAAACGAAACTTAATGCACACTTCCTATCCCGCTGAAAAATGTCATTGTATCCTAGAATATAAACATGATAAAGGTCTCGTTATAGTTGGAAATAATGCAGAAAAACTCAACAGCGTTTATCTGTCATCCTTGATATATTCCCCTTTTATTTTACTTTTATTACATAAATATAAATGAACTTAATCAATTTCCAGTCCGTTCCTAAATTCGATGTAGAAACCGTTGCATGTTTGTGGACAACATTGGAATCGGGCTCGATGTTCAATGTAACGAGTTTTGTAAATATTGTGACGTCATTTATTCAGTGTTAAAAATTTATTCAGCGATTTTAAACAGACTATACATCAAAATACCACATGTCTATGTAAAACTGTATCCACGAATAAGTAGAGGATTAGGAGAAAAATGTTCAAAAACATCAAGAATGATATAATTGTTAAATCAAACAGTAAAGCCAGAGGAGTTCTGATGACGTTCCCCATAAGAATGAGTGATGAAAAACATTCCCCATAATTTTTGATTACATACTGAGACGACAGATACGTAATTTTTAGGATTATAAAGGAGAGTCTATAGTAATATAGTTATTTTCCATAAAAATTGCCTATTATTTTATTAAAATTGTCATACGGAAGCACTTTCCCCACAATGTATTCCATGCGCCCAATTCCTCACAAGTCGGTTATGTCGGGTAAGAGAGAGATAGTCGGAGATATCCTGATTGTATGACAAATCCCTCACCACTGGTGTCAACTGACCAGCATATAAAGAGAGAGAGAAAGACAGAGAGTGAGGGGGGGGGAGATATATAGATAGACAGAGATATCCTGATTGTATGACAAATCCCTCACCACTGGTGTCAACTGACCAGTATATAAAGAGAGAGAGAGAGAGAGAGAGTGGAGAGAGAGAGAAAGACAGAGAGAGGGAGAGAGAGAGGGGGGAGAGAGAGATATAGAGATAGACGGAGATATCCTGATTGACAAATCCCTCACCACTGGTGTCAACTGACCAATATATAAAGAGAGAGAGAGAAAGACAGAGAGAGTGGAGAGAGAGAGAGGGGAGAGAGAGAGAAAGACAGAGAGAGAGAGAGAGATATCCTGATTGAAGGACAAATCCCTCACCACTGGTGTCAACTGACCAGTATATAAAGAGAGAAAGACAGAGAGTGAGGGGGGGGGGAGATATAGAGATAGACAGAGATATCCTGATTGTAGGTCTAATCCCTCACCAAGATGATGTATGTTAATATTTC